>NC_084506.1:24928466-25233466 GCF_024500385.1 Phyllopteryx taeniolatus | reverse complement strand
AAATTACTCTTAACATACCCCACACTACAGGATAATTGCTCACGATAATATTTCAGACTGCTCGCAATCGGACTTTTGCTGTTTTTGATCTAATTGGAAGAAAAATACTCAAATTGGGCCCAATCATCAGTATGTGTGTACCTCGCTGAACATTTAAGACTGTCGGCCCCAGCCGTTTTGCAAGCTGATCGGGGAGGAAAAGTCACTCTTAATATACCACACACTCAGCATAATCTTTAAACATCCAGTAATTGGGCCTTTTCTAACTTTAATTGGAATGGAGAGAAAATGCTTGAATTTAGCCCAATTTTTGGTATGCTTGTACCCCTACAACTGTATTTGCTCTGAAACAAAAAATACAAAAGAAAAAAAAAAACAAAGGGGAAAAGCCATTCTTTGTCTTTTACAAAACAAAATCAAATAGAATCAATTTCTGTCATGTATCAGTGTCTGATCCCACAACTGAGCTAGCATACTGTATATGAGATGAAAGAGACACGGCGAAATAAAAAGCGCATTTACTTGAACTGAGCATTCCTCTCAAACATTTTCTGCGGCTTACATGAGGCTGTCGCGGATGATTTGGGTGCTGCCGCCGGGGGGCCCTCGAACAGTAAGTGACAGAGACGGCTGTAAAAATCAATGGCTGGCAGGAGTGTGATGTCTTAATAAACTCTGTGTGTGTTGTTCAGACAGGAAGACGTGGACGTGTAGACAGCACCCGGCCTTTTGTGAGCCTGTCAAACCGGGCCCTCAAAAGCAGATGAAGTTGTCAGATTATTAATATATTTATACTGACAGGGGCCCTCCTTTCATCGGCCCCCTCTAAGAAAAAAAAACATACTCCGGGCTTCAAACGCGGCGGGGCCACGAGGTTGGATACAAGGTCAGAGGACAAACACATTTTGAAAGCAAATTCTCTTCCTGGCGCAACCTGTTTTTTCACTGGTGGTGGCGTCTGCTGCGATGGCAGCCATTCAGCCACATCTTGGAGCTGAATTGGCGGCGGCTTTCAAAGCGGCGGCCCCACCGGGCTGGGCTGACAGTCTATGTTCAGGGGTCAGAGCACCAGTCCCGACTCCCAGGACCCACTCGCTCAGGCTCTACCACCGCAGACCCCAAATTAAAATGTGAAAAGCTGAGCCACTGAAGGCATTCCTCGACCAGCCGTCCCCCCAGCCCCTCCCGTGGCATCTTGCTTTCTGTGTGACAGTTCCTCGGAGACTGCTTTTCTCTTTCATGTTCCTCCGCCTCTGCCCTCTCCCTTTAGATCAGCGGTTGTCGACCTTTTTAAAAAAATAAATAAATAAAAAAATTCACATAAAGTAATATGTTGACTGACCAGCATAGAAACAGATATAAACAAATTATAAAAAAAAAAAAAAAAAGTATTACCTTTATGCTGAATTTCAGTATTCAACCCTTTATTTAGATCTCATGAAATCATTTAGGGCAAGCCATCATGTTGGGAGACTGATGCAAAACAACAACAGAGCATGCGTTTACATTTCAGTTACATTCAATAGCAAAATAGTTATTGACCATATAATTGAAAAAGTTTCTATTGTAGTGTATTCAAGGAAGAGGGAACTTTGTAAAGCAGTAAACAGTCACTTGGAAGTGTTGAGTGGTTATTATGAGACCACTTTAATAAAGTGCTGATGTACGGGAGGCATGTTGCCTTTCAAGACTTCTAAATGAAAACGAGTCAGTCCATATCTTGTTGTATAGATAAAGCTCCCCATCCTGCCTTCTGATATAAAGTCCAATGATGGGTGGAGCAGCTTTCGCCAATAATTAAGTGCAGAGTGAAAAGTGTGGCGACAGAGACGTGCTTGTTGTAATTGGTGGGAGTTTCTATTCAACGAGCTGGTCCCATCTTGGGGTAATAGGATACCATGACACCCAAAGTGTGTTATTTACAGTTTGTCCAGCTGACTCCATAATTTTGTTTTGGTCATTGCACAGTATTTAGTGCTTTTTTGGGGGGTAGTTTTGACTGCTTTGTTGCCTCGTTTGCGATATATACACATTACACAAAGGGGACTTGGTGGGTGAGAATTACTTGCAGTGATAAACCCATATTTTAAGTAGGAATGCTGAAATGGCTCTTAAATGCAGCTGTCTTTTTCTTGGAAATTGTAGCCTTTTCTTCAGTCTTATCGTTTGGCCTTTCCCCCTTTAAGAAAAAAGCTCTCCGAAAACCATTGTTTTAGACTCATTTTTGACAGCTTGTAGGCTTACGATTTTACTATTATCACATACCTGAGAAGAGTGGTTTAACGTGTGCAGAGGCACCGAATTTCAATCTCAAATTTCTTTGAGACTTGGATCAATTCACATTTTTTTGTTTAGTCTTATTGTGCTGCCCAGAAGAAAATGTCCCACGGACCAGTACCGGTGGTTGCGGACCGCTGCTTGAAATTATTTAACATGTGAACAGAGTTGTCAGGAGGAGAATTCATGCTAGATTGACAGAGCGAGGGCGTGGCGGAGCCGTCAACGCCAGGGTTAAAATTCGATTTTCCATGCGTGTTCCGTCTGGAGCCAGTTATTGCCCGGGCTTGATGCGTTTTGATGGATCAATTATCCATTCTAGCATGTTGCCGGGCCAACGTGACGCCAACTATGACACCTGTCACAATCTTCTATTAGCGGGGAAAGGAAATTGAAATAATTTAACGACAGCTAATTTGGTCTTTGTTTTGAATCTCATTACGGACCACCCCCCAGTGTAATTGTGTTTTTACAGGGAAGAAAAAAAATGAAAGAAAAATATGACTGCACTCAAGGCAAAGCAGCTACTTGTGCTGTTAATGTGACAGTGCAGTGGATAAACTGTTTTATCTGATTGAAGAAAACAATAACTTTGAGAACTTTAAAAGTCCAGGAGAGATGACAGCGGAAAACACAATAGATAAGACAAACTGACACAGGTAACTAAAAGAAGAAAAACTCAATAAGTGCTTTTTGGTAGTTAATAATGAAAATAAACGTCCTGTGATAGTCAATATAAAACCTGTATCAAATATTTGATAATCATGCGCAGTTTGGATTGACATATTTATTTAGCAATATAATGCGCTGGACTGCAACATGATGAGAGCTGTCTAATATTTTGGGCACCTCTAATATTTAAATAAGAGAGTCAAAGATTATGAAAAATGCAGTATCTCTATACTACACAGTACACCACTCCAAGCATAATAACATATTACATATTGATTTTTTACATTGGAAATTGATAACTAGCTGTCAATCAAAACTGAACATAATCTTTGTAAGGATGAAGCAATATGGAAACGTAACGTCACAAATATAGTGACCAGAGTGATCGTTACAATATTGCTAAAACAAGTATAAACAAAAAAAACACGTATTGTTGTTTTGAATACAAAAATGTCAATTCAGTAATTCTCGGCACTTTTTAAAAACCTAAATTAATTTGTATGCATTACAACAAAGCAAAGGGCGTTGCTCTCTTTTTATTGGTTACACAAATGTAAACAGGAAGAAGCTATATAGATGATCGAATGATAAGCGAATATCACAAAAAAAACATGGAGCAAGACTGCTGTTTGTTAATAATTGTAATAATTAGTGAATAATCTAAAGGGCTACAACACACCAGCAAATAACCTACTCCAACACCTTAAACTCATTCGTGACACTGGCATGCTAAAATGGACCCAATCTCTATACATTCATTTAACGGTCAAATCTGGTTATGTGCCACCTGCAGTTGCATCACCATAATGAATTTCGAGCAAGGTGGAAACATCATTATCACCAAGCGTCGTCCTGTTAGCTGCCAATGCTAATGCTACTGAAACTGAATTAAAAACAAAAGTAGCAAGTGATGGAGCCATTTACCTTTAGAGGCGTTAAAATACGGTATTAACAATAATTACAATATACTGTAAAACTGTAATTGAAATGATATCACGGTTAAATGGTTTCACCCCTAGCAGAATGTTTGACATAGCTTGTGTTAGCTCTCTTTATATCGTGCAAGTGATCTTCATGTTGTGGCTAGATGCTATATAAATACATACAAAAAGGGCTTCACGGAATATGACAGAGTTGCCTTCCTATGGTAGCTACGTAACCCGAATTTGTAAATAAGGCTGAATGCACCGTTGTCTCTCACTAACCTATGCTAACACAGTCACAGTCATAATTGCAAGAAATATTCGTATGGAAAACAATTACAGGCCATAAATATAAAGCAATTGAACGAAGAACTGTAAGCCCGGCAATAAATGGCATGCCTTCTTGTGCCGATAGCAATGTATTCTTACACCGCTGTGTAAACTTGATCATTGTGCACCTTTTCATAACCTCGAAACGCCATATGTTGTAAAACTAGGACACGCTGTTCAAAGACTATTTTTTGTTTGTTTGTTTTTTGGTTTTTTTGTTTCATGGTGTTTGGTGGAACCCTCTCGGATTATGTTGTTTAGTTTGTATATTGGTATTTTACATTGTGTAATTCGATATTTTGGGGGTTTATAGTAACTATACCTGATGTTGTGATCGTTTATTGAACTAGGAGTTTCAAATAATGGATTGAATTCAATTGAAAAATGGAATTGAAAAGATGGCTGTTGTGCGACTATAGATGCTTGTCAACATTATGTGAGAAAGCAGCGTGGGAGCGTCTTACCGGTACATGTCTGCATATACTTGAATTTGCAAATTAAGAGCCTTATTGGGATTACCCGTGGTACATTGCCCCTCATCACTATCATAAAGAGAAAGAGGGAATAGATGCATGTCCCCCTTCTTTTTTCCTGGGATTCAGTAAGCTCTCTGTCAATGCTTGTGGGATTGAATTGCCTTGGATGGCTCCCCTTCATTCCGCAGAATGATCTCAGACCTAATTTAACGGGCAGCTCAGGATCCAAAGCATACAAGGCCCGCTCTCCTCTGCATAGAATGTGTGAAATAGATAGAGCGAGCCATCCCTCAGATGTGCTCGAGTAATCTCCAGCAAGCGCCGGTCCGGCAGGCCTCGCCCCCTAAAGGGATTGATGCGGTGTCAGAACCTTTGGCTCCGGGGTCATCCTCTCTTCTCGCCCTGGCCCAATCGGACAAAAGCCGAATTTCTTTCCCCTTTGCTATTCGTTTCTTCTTTTATTTCTTCTCCTTGAATTCATCAGCCAGGGGAGAGAGTCGTGAGATGTGAATGAAACATTTTCATTAGAAGGGAGGAGAACGAGGCCAGATCTGATCTGAGCCAATGACATCCCAACCCTTTTTTTTTTTTTTTTTTTTTTTTTTTTGGTTCGTTCTTCTTCTCCTTCTTCTCACTTGCCCCAGCTGTCACTCGGCAGAGGCTGATTGAAATCAGCACCGTGTCACGGTCGTCATATCTCCCCGAGACATAAAACATGCAGAAACATCAATAAGCAACAGGCCGCTGACAGCTTTCAGGCTATGACGGTGAGGACGAGGGGAAGGTTAGGGCTCTCGGGGGTGTACGTCGCTGTGTGCGGTTGAAGTGTCGTCTTCAGGCTTCACCGAAGACAAGATAAAGTCTGTCGGGTTATCGCCTGGTTCAAGTTGCTTCTCGGACAGCCCGGGCCACGGGGACGCGCCCTGTCAGACAATCCTTCCGTGCGTGCTGTTTGGCAGGACGTTTGATTTTGAGTGCGTGGGAAATGGTTTCAGTTTGACGTGTCATGTGTACTGACTGCTATTATTGCACACAATGCATCCGACATTCTCAGATGAGGTTTGAGGGTGCATACAAAAGAGAGGTGCAAACAGTAAAGACAATAATTACATAAAAACAATACATAATGACTTCAAATTGACTAAATTGAAAAGAAATTATTATATACAATGAATAAATAGAGAAATGATTGAGCATTGATGTAAAATATGATATTGTCGCCCTTCAATGAAAAGCATTTTTTTTAATTTTGACAAAACTGACATGAAAAAAATAATTCAATACTGAATACAATAAAATTCAGTGTACAGTATAGTCATGTTATTGTTTCAGTTGAATTAAATTATATACTATGTGAAATATGCTATGTATTATTACATAAATTATTTTGTCGCCCTTCATTGAAAGCCATTTACTCTTTCCAAATGTTGGCTTGAAATGAAAAGTTAAAAGAAGTTTCCTGAGAATATGTAGTGAAAAATTATTTTATGTAAAAGTGCATTACTATACTGCATAGGTATTACTATGTGTATTAAAATATAAATTGTCACCCTTCAATGGAAACCATGTACTATATTTGAAAAATGTTTTTGACCCATGAACATTTTTGGTGTGTCAAACAAATAACACCAAGGTTAAATATAATAATAAAATAAATGTATTTCCAAATTGTGTATGCTTTTTATGTTTTCATTTACCCCCCTATTTTGCGGTTAAAATGGACCCATAATAAAGTTTACAACAACAACAAAAAAAACCTGCATATAGTACATCTTAAAACTTATTGATTTTATCAATGTTAAATACGCAGTGGGTCAAAGTGACCAATGAACGTTTTTCGGTATACAAAAAAACAAGCAGAACAGTAGAATAAAAAAATGATATATCAATTTAAAAAAATACTTGTTTTTTGAGGTGAAAGGTAGATTCCGCCCCCCTCCCCACTCCATTTTATTCACCCTAGTATTATGGGGGTCAAGTTGACCCGTTTTTAAGTTTACAACTGACCAAAAAAATGTAAATCTATTTCTTTAAAAAACATACTGTATATAATGTAAATGCAATGTTTTTTTTAACAATATTTACCCCCCCCCCCAAAAAAAAACAGGAGGAAAAAAAATTATGATTGGTATCATAATAGTATATCATAATGTATGGAATGTATCTATTTCTTCACTGCAAACAACAATTATTTAGTGACTCGTGCTCATAGCGGAAGATTGGTAACAAATGAGTCGCCCCCATTTGAGTGTGTATTTAATTGACTAATGGGCGTTAAAGGTTGGTGTCGTTTGGCATCGTGTGACACCTCTCTTTGCTTGCTAATGAGCTAAAGTTTGTAGCCCAGCAGGAAGTGCTGAGTCCTCCGGTTCCTCTCACCTGGTCATCGCCGTGGTCCAGCTACCTGTAAATAAAACTTAAGTAATTAACGTGACAAAGTTTTGGCAGAATTGGAATCTACCTCCGAAAATAAAAAAAGTTAAACCTATGAAATGTGACTCACATTATTAAATTTTTTTGTATCTGTGTTTTTCTAAATAGTGGTGCCTCGCAGCAGTCCTCCATGTTCTCCTCCATCTGCCTCCTGTCCATTGATCAGCCTTCCAGGGGGCATCAGTCTGTTTAACATCTGCTTCGAGTTGCAGAGGCTCAGGTAACTCTGGCGCCTATTGATCTTCGCGTCCACCTGCAGCAACATCTGCCTGGCCGCAATGTCCTTTTTCTCAGCGCTCGTTTGCCTCGGCTCATCTAGTTCACTTTGACTCGTTCGCACAAAGGAATACGCGCCTGTGTTCGCGCGGCTGTTTACATTGTTCCCGTAATGAAGAGGGAATTAGCAATTCCAGAGTGGGCGTAGTACGGAAAAAAACAAAAAACTGTATACATAGTTCACTTTTATTTATGTGGAAATATTTGAGTGTTAATTTAGTGGGTGTTTATTTCATTCGGACTGGACATTCTGTGATAAAAGAGTAGATGATAAATTGTCCATATATTAATTAACAATCAGTTTTAACTAAAACAAAAAGCACATTACAAAAAAATAGATGACTGTTTGGTTGAAGTCAAAAAATAAATTCAAAAGTACATAAATGTATTTATAATGAATCAATATATTCTATAATAAACACATTTTTAAACAAATTAATAAATGTCTTTGGTTGATCTTTAAAAATATGTAATATGCTTAAACATGCTGTATTTGTATATCATACAACAAATTTCACTGAATTAATTTAAAAACATACAGATTTGGTTGACATCATAAAGATAATTGCACACATGAATCATTATCCATTATAAGGTCACGCAAACTGATTAATTTCACGATTACATATTTTGTTGAAATCGTAATACTTTAGAATATATAATTAATCAGATATTGTCATATCATACAATTCTATTAAATGAATTTAATTTGAATTAATGTATAAGTATTATCATATGAAGAATGCATATGTTGAATATGAAAAATATATTTTTACAATTTGTAAATCTGTTCTTATCATGAAATCTTTTATCATGAAAGTAATTAACTTGCCCAAAAACCATCCATTGTCAATAACACCAAAACAGTTTCATGAATAGAATTATGAATTACTAATATTTATATGAATATAAATATGATATTAATACAAATACACTGCTGGTCTGAGAAGCATCATGGAATTGGTCTGCAGAGCTCTGAGGGGAAAAAATGCAGACGCCGCCGAGCTTGTTTAATTTGCTCTATGTGCGTAGGGCGCAGGTTAGTTCATTTCAATTTTTGATTTCAAAAGCTATCAAACACACCTCGCACGAGGAAATCAATTTTCCCAGCTGCCCCGGCTTTTGTGGCGAAAAGAGCGCCCGCCATTGGGGGAGCGGCCCCAGTCACGTGACCCAGTCAGAGATTAGTCGAGGAAGGCCGTGTTGCCGCCACCTCAATTACGCTCTGCCTCTTGTCATTTACCTCCAGAACACCTCGTTCATATTTAATTCATGAAAGACTCTGCAAGATTAATTGTCATATCGATGATGTGGAGCAAACACTCCAGCGGTGCTCTACTTATTTGCTGTAATTTGGCATTCAAAACAAAGATGAAAATTCTATGTTTGTCATCTGAGAGTTCCATGAAAACAATTTGTTGCCGGGAACACTAATTTTGGTTGTACGGAAGACGAAGACAACCATCCGCGGCTTATTTGTCTCTGAAAAAGTGTGACTGGCAGTGAGTTTCAGTGTTTAGACGCAGCTCAATACTATCAGTGGCTGTCTTTCATCAGCATATCACATGCACAATGAGGCCAGTTTGATCACAGCATTACGCTCGCAATTACAAACTTTTAAATGCGCGCAGCGAGGAAGGGGGGGGGGGGGGGGGGGGGGGGGCGTCATCTAAAATTCCTTTTGATACATTTGACTGATTGTTGACACCAGCATCTCTCGCTGTGTTTGTGAGAACATATTTTACAATCTCATTAGGGCCATTTCCAAAAAAATGTATTTTTGTTGTTCCGAAACAAACCCAACCGTCTTTTTTTAGTCAACCCAAATTGGGAATATATTCAGTAATCAAAGAATGGATCAACAGCAGCAACTGGAGAGGAGGCAATTTGCGGCCATATCGTGAGATTATATCCATTAGACAGTAGCCTGTGTTTGTGTGTGTGTGTGTGTGTGTGTGTAAGTGTTATTTTATGGCGGGTTCCCATGACAACTGTTTTGGGGCGAGGCCTCAGTGGAAATCCAAGCTCAGCTGTCATCGCTTCACCTAAAAGCTTTGTAATTGCTCTCATTTGCATAGTACAATTAAGTGTGTTACCTCGCAGCAAGAACAATCAACCTCCACTAAAGACGGGGGACGCTATAATTATTATATCAGTGGATTGCGAGAAGCGCGTCACTGATGAGCCTGTCAAGCTCCATTCCTCGGCTCTGTGCAAATACGCACACAGCGGCAGATCCACAGAGTTGCTTGGAATAGTTTGACTAAAATCTACTACAGTGAACCCCCATTCATTGTGTGGGATACATTCCAGACCCAACCGCAATAGGTGAAAATACACAATATAGAGAGACAATATAATTTTTTTGTTTGTTTTAGTTTTGCCTGTCCCACACGCTTGAAACATTTAGAATGATTAAAACACACTTTTTGGAAATGTACATAAAAAAACCGTGCAAACATACATTGTATAGAAAATAGTGTACATGTTGTAGCTGTGTGTTAACTGCGTTGTTAAACATATGCCTCTAAGAGACTGGGCTTGGTGGGGCGCCATGTGACATCGGGGAGTCTGCATGTAAGTGTCTGGGCGTGAACTGTGGTCGACAGCAGCTCATGATATACTGTTCTCCCGGCATTCAGTGAAGGGCTGTAAGTGGATCTGCAATTGTGACCCTCCTTTCCCACATGCGGAGCATTACAGATTTTTGCGCGAAGTAGATGCGTTCCACACAAAAATCTGATATGAGCGGGGCCATAGAAGTTGAATTGCGATCTAACGGAACAATGTATAATTGGCAAGATTGACACTCAAACAGTCACATAAAGCGGGTACACATTCCGATTTTTAACTTCTTTACCGATTTTTTGAAATGTACCCTTATGTCTGCTTACTGCTCTTATAGTGTGTCGTGAACTCCATGACCACCAGAGCACACCACGCACACAACAATGTGTCACAGTACCAAGACTGACCTGTGAGAGGCAACATGACAGGTTTCAAATTTCCATTCAGGTTGGTGAAGAAGTCACTCTTAACACACTATGCACCGCAGGATAATTGCTTTGAATAATCTTTTACAGACATGCATTAATTGGGCCTTTGCTGTCTTTGAACGTGTGACGTGAAGGAAAATGCTCAAATTTGGCCCGATGGATGGGTATGTGGCTGAATTTGTGTGTAACCCAATTTACAGTAGGTCTATCCGAACAATGTAATTTGATCAAATACCCCCCAAAAATCTGCCTTTACAAAGCTAATAATGCCCGGTTATACTTTCAAAATATGGCCTCGCTGGTGAGAAAAAATATATATACACCAGATTAGATTCAAAATATTATTAGTTGAGAAACCTTTTAAGGCTTGTCATAATTTTACAAGCAAATACATGCTTCGGTGGCCTTGTGTGACCACAGCGGAATTTGAAGCGCATGACTGGCTGGGGCTCTGTTCGTACCATTTTAATCAATAACACTGAAATAAATGTGATATTTTCTTCTTTTTTTTTATTATTCAGCATATTAAATAGCGATTGAACATAATTTTGGGGTGTTGTTGAGTTGATGTGATTATACAATGGTATATGATAGCAATATAATGTAAAATACCAACTTGAACAAAGTGGTGTTTGGAAACTCAAGCAAAATGTTTTGTTTCATTTCATTCCCTAAAAAGTTGTCATTTTGGAGGTGGGGAAGGGGGGTATGTCGCCCTCCAAAAACAATATATAAAACATGAGTAAATAGTCCCACTTCATAGTTTAGTACATTTGTTTCGCCACACGGCTCTTCAGCGAATTTCCTCTCCAGTTCCGGAGACGTCACACCAAGACGTGGCGGCGTATCGATTTTGGCAATGAAAAAGGTGCATTTCCAGGCTAATTTGTTTTTAACCATTTGCTCCAAAATGGATTATGATTGGGAATGACTGCCTGTTTCATTTTCTTGACCAAAAAATACGTAATAAAGAGAACTTGTTAGTCAAATATAGGCCATCTGGGCATTATACGTCCTTTGAGACCAGGAGCTTGTGAAGTTACAGTACATAGACGTTAGTGGATGTGTATTTTTAATTATTAGATTGGCTGAATTGTTGTGGTAACATAAGTTAAAATGACTTCCCTTATCATATTCTGACTTTATTGTGTTAAGCGGGATACAGCATACCGATAATTGGATCCAATTAGAGTATTTTTTTACCCCCCTTCCGATCAAAGTCAGCAATGGCCAAGTGGGATGTCTCTGGAAGGTTATCCTAAGCGATTATCCCGTGTTGTGTTTTAAGAGTAAGGCTACTCTATGTTCACACTGCAGGTCAATTCCGATTTTTTTTTGCCCAATGTGACGTATGGTCATTGTGTTTGTTTTACTGTTCTCTAAAGTTTCAATAAACAGCTGAAAGTGGCTCTCCTTCCCCAGATGCAAGGGCATTAACAGTAAGTAGGTATACTGTAAACCCATTAAAAAAAAAAAAAGGTTTGCTTGGCGGGGTATGATTAATACAAGTTTACTGTATATGTGTGAGTATTGTTGCTGTGACACTTGAATTTGCCTCACGGGCTCGAGCTCTCTCCATCTTCCTTTTGCAATGTTGTTGGTGTACCTAATGATGTGGCCTGTTGAGTGAAACACATTTTCTTTGTTTCAATCCAGCGCCGTTTTGATCCGGCGGCACTCTCAGTCGTTGTCCACCGAAGCCCCGGAAAGGTTACGTGCACACTGTGTGCTCATCATTGTTTCTTCCACCACCACCCCTCCCCCCCTATAGACGCTTGGGAATCTGTAATGAAGAGCTCTTGAACTGACGGGCGGAGACGTGGTGAGAGGATGCCCCCTTTGGCTCTGCGGGCTGGTAACACACACACAGATACGCTTTGAGTTCACACACATAGTTTGATAAATTGCAGATTGTTTTTCTAGTTGTTTCTCCGTGTTTATACTAGGGGGGTAACAAACAGCCTTGACATGTCGCCATGCAACATTTTCAAAGCGGCACCCATGAAAGCAGGTGCTTTCTAAGCTTTATTATGAAGCCTGTGATCACATGCTGCAGCACATCTTTGCCTCCAGGGCCCTGCCGTGTAATGGAGGGACCAAATAGCAAGCTCTCTCCGCACAGCCTCCCCCTAACGCAAACTGCTCAAAGACCCGCATCAATTTTAATTTGTATTTATCCTGTTGATGCCCCCCTCCCTTTTTTCCCTCACCGTACAAATTACAGCCATCATAGCTGTGATTCCAACAGCCCACGCGGTGCGCTATCAGAAAATTAGCGCGCTGCACAACCAGTGGCGGGTTCAAGATGTCACAACACAATTATGCCACGGCGACGACCTGACGAGCTCTGACTGGTTGCCGGTTTTGTGACAACTAAGCCGGAGGGCTGCCACGTCTGTCACATGCAGGCGATACATTTAGTCTCCATTGTGGGCTCATCTTTGAATTCACACAAAAAAAAAAAATTAATTGAGGTGATTCGTGTGTGTGTGTCCCGAATACACTGTGTTACAAATTTTTAGGGAGAGTTGCTTTTTTTCTTTATTTTTCCTAAGTAGTCAATGGAAGTGGATATGTTTTTATTATACGTGTAAGTCGTAATCGTACAATATTGAAGTTGTATATTTTTTAGATCAATTTTCGAGAAGAATTGTTGCATATTTCCAAGATTGTAGTCGGAATCACATACGTATAGTCTTATTTTTTTTTCAAGAAAAAAGTTTGATATTTTGGAGTCATTTTTGCGATTAACATAGTAATCTTACAAGAGTAAATTCTAATATTTTTCAATTGTCTTATATTTTCGAGAAAAAAAGTCTGACATTTTTGAAAGTCATATTTTTTAAATGAAATGTTGGAAATTGAGATTAAAGTCTCACGAGAATAAGAAGAAAGTTGAATATTTTTTTAAATAAGATGGCTATATCTTGGATAAGAAGTTTTATACTTTCAATAAACTAAAGTTATGAGGAACAAATTGCATTTTTTTTAAATAAATTTGTATTTGCAGAAAAAAGCTGTATTTTTTTATATATATACACAGCACACAGTAAAGTAGCTTTTTGACATTAAACATCGCAAATTTGCAAGAATACTCTTTATATTATGAGGAAATAGTACGGTATTTTGGCACATCAACTTCAGAATATTGTCAGTATGAGGACTTTGAAGCAATAGTGTAAATTTATGGGTTTATCTAACGAAAATCCTACAAGCGTAACCATTTGGAACACAGTGTGTATCCACTGAGCTTCATCTTTGATTCGTCTGTTGCAGCAGAATTCATATAAACCTCCTTAGAGGTGATTTGGCTGTTCTGTGTGTGGCATTAATAAAATGAAGCCATCAACGAGAAGTTTAAAATGCTGCTGTGGTAGGAGGCAGCTCACGGTGACTTTCAATCACGCCCTAATCCTTGTGTCTCATAAAACTTAGCGCGCAAAAATGAAGGGAAGCTGCTCGCCGTGCTCTCGGTGTCAAGCCATTAGGCTGTGTGAAATGAGGTGCCACTCACCGCTCCTAAATCCGTCCATACGGCGGACGCGCAGCTAAAATACTTATATGGGCTCAACACTGTCGGGTGGACGGAAACATAATTGTGCTGTGATGGTAGTCGTCCACCCGCCAAAGCATGAAGAGGATGCACTAGTCAAAATAATTCCCTCTATGGATTGCTGCGAGATTACTGAAAAATCAGTCTTTGAAAGACACAGTGGCAGTTATTCTGCAGTGGATACTCGGAAAAAGTTTTTTTTCAAATTTTAAACCACCAGTCGTTGAATTTGCCCTAAAGTGTAAAAGTACAATTATAAAAGCATCAGATGATGAATTGTTGCAGGGGCACCTTGACTTATGACTTTAATTTGTTCCTTGACCAAGATCGTAACTCAGTTTACTCATATATCAAATCAAATTTTCCCCATTAAATTTAATTTGAAATGCTATGAATCTGTTGCTAACCCCCAACACCCCCGCCCATCACACCACACCCCAAAAGCAGTGTTTTGTTGATTTTATTAAAGAAAAAAAGAACTGTGTTGCATCGAAACATAGAATAAAGAAAGAAATCCTCATAAAAGAGGATGTAAAGAAAGAAAATGCTTTTATGAAGCGGAATTAATTAATTAGTGATACAGGAGGTGGAGTCAGGTTGGCCATTTGGTCTGCGTAGGAGCGTCTGGCCATGAGCTGTGGTTAACAGCAGCTCCTTGCAAGTATTCTCATTTTGTATTGTATGTATGTTCAAGTGCATTGGCGACTGTGGCACTCCTTGCCGACATGCCAGGGCATTAATCGCAGCAATCTTTTTTTTTTTTTTTTTTCCCCCCCACTTCACTCGAGCGGTTACGTATATCTGAAACTCGCTCAAAACAAACATTTTGGCTTGCAACACAAACCAAAAAAAACGATCAATTCTCATCGCTAAAAAAAACTTGTGAGATTGGACCCTCGTAAGTCAAGGTGCTACTGTATTGAGTTGTTAACTTTACACAACGAATGTTACGAGTTGCAAAGTAGTCTTAAGATGCAGTTCTTTCTGGAAATCATCTGCAAACAACTACATAGGAATCAAACAAAAAAGGTGCGCCAGATACTGGATTTACCCAGAGGTGGTGTGCCAGCAACAATGAGGAGGAAATAAAGCTGATAAGTGTCACTTGGATGCGACAACACATTCTACATGCGTCTTTCAGATCTCATTTCCATTGGGCAGCCTACAGATACCCTGAAGCGTGCCTGTTAATGGGAGCCTCCATCAGCCTTGCTGGAAACAGCCCGCCTCATTACTCACTGCGGCACAACTGTGCCTGGGGGTGGTCCGTTTCCCCTGGCGGACCCTCGGTTCACAGAGCCTGCTTGTGTGCGTGTGCCTGAGTGCTGAGTTTTTTTCCATTTCTTTAAAGGAAATACAATCCAACTTGTTTTTGTGTAACCTTACTCTATACTTAACTGTAGTTTTTGCGAAACCCTGCTCCTAATTACCTGCCGTTTTTCTGTCATCCTACTCACTGACCCACAAATTCAGTGTAGTTTTAGCATAGTCCTGTTAACTATTTTTGGGGTAGTCCTGCAAACAAACTAACTGTAACGCACTAATTAACCAAGTGACTGTAGTTTTAGCGTATTCCTGCTAACTACCATTGTAGTCGCGTAGTCCTTCTAACTCACTTTAAGTAACGAACTGACTAAATGTATCTTTAGCGTAATCTGTTATGAACTCACTACAGCTTTTGTGTAGTCCTACACCCTCACTAACTGTAGCTTCTCTGTAATCTTGCTACAATGTAGTTTTTGTGTAATCCTACTCACTAGCGTACTAACTGTAGTTTTACTGTAATCCTACTACTAACTACTTGTGTCATTTTTGTGTCATCCTATGACATTACTCACTGAATTTAACTGTACTAACCAAATTAACTGACTGTTAGCGTAGTCCTGCTACATGCTACCTACTTTATATAGTTGTGTAATCCTATGAACTAACGAATGTCCTAATTAACTAATCTAGTTTTTGTGTAATCCTACGAACGAACTAGCCAGGTTTTAGCAGTCCTGTGACTAACTACCAACAGTATGTGGTTTTTGTGTCATCTTACTAACTGTTGCATGTAGTTTTTGTGTAGCTAGCCAAATTTTGGCATAGTCCTGCTACTAACTACCACTGTAGTTTTTGTGTAATCCTACTCACTAACGTACTGTAATGTTACTGTAATCTCACCAAGCAACCACACTAATTAAAATTTTAGCGTAATCCGAATGCAAAGTATTGCACCTACTGTATATATTTTTTACATACTAACTACCTATGTAGATTTGTGTGACCCTACTGATTGTCTAACTGTAATTTTTGCATAATCCTCCTACTAACTGTGTAGTGTTTGCATGATCGTACTCCTAACAGTAATGTTAGTGTAATCCTACTAACTCACTACCCAACTGCACTAATCTCATTTTACTTACTCTAATTTTAGCATCATTCTGATACTATGTACATTGTTTATGTGTAACGCTTCCGGCTAACTGTAATTTGTGCAATCCTGCTACTAATTACCTATGTAGTGTTTGTGTCATTTTAATGTAATCCTGCCAAGTGTCAATGAGCACCTATTCTTTGGCCCAGCGCTGTCTTTGTGAAAAGGATGTTGTACATGTTGTAGACCACCAGCGACCACCCCTTCCTGTCATTAGACGTCCGATTCTAAAGCACCCGCTTTGCTATTCAGAGTGAGTTTCACCATTGGCAAAGGTACCAAATACTCAATGTAACCTCCCGTTTCTCCCCAACCTGTGCAATGAATATTTTAGATGTGAATTTCTCATATGGTCCGCCTTTGGAGCTCAATTTCCCTCCTAATGTGAGCTCCACTACAAGATTTCGGCTCTCTCACTCGTCGCTGGTTTCAGTCTTTCTTGACAAAGTCAATAGGGGGCATCCTTCATCTGTCAAAACCAAACATCGGAATATTTTTCATGTCATTCGCTCCTTTTCTTCTTTCTCTGGTTGGAGTCTTGCATTTGTCACCCAGATGATGACAACTGGACAAACTTAAACAAGAGATAACGAAGTGCCGGATGACCCTCCGGCCACATGGACTCAGCCCCAGGGTCCGGCAGCAGCATGGGGCGTTGCAATCTGTGGAGCAGATGGCTGCAGAGAGCGGAAGGTCTCAGCCTGGCTGCCTCCGAGCTGCCCCGCTTAATACATTCCTGTATCACAGGCTTGTTAATCGTCTGGGCAAAAACTCACAGGACTCGTTCACAAAAGAACAATAGCGCTCGCCTGGCTGGCTGGCTGGCTTGTTTTTGTGATCTCTCCGTCCCTGGTGGCAAAATGTTTGCTGCTATGCCATGTGCCCTTCTCCGCCCTCAACAGTTCACACTGTTTATTTTCTGCTTGGATAGTATTGGACTGCCAAAGGCTATGTGTAGACACAACTCTAATAGATTAAAATGTGCTATATACTGTCCCCGATATGTTTGTATACTGTATGTATGTGTATATACAGTATATATACTGTGTGTGTGTGCGCGCGCGTGTGTGTGTGCATGTGTGTGGGGGGGGGGGGGGGGGGGGGGGGGGGCAGCGGCACGGTAGACGACTGGTTAGCAGATCTGCCGCATGGTTCTAAGGACCCGGGTTCAAATCCGGCCTTGTCCGTGTGGAGTTTGCATATTCTCCCTGGGTTTTCTCCGGGTACTGCGGTTTCCTCCCACATCCCAAAAACATGCATGGTAGGTTAATTGAATAATACTACTAGATACTACTACTACTACTAATAATAATAATACTATATCGTCCCGTGCCTACGTGGCGGCCATATTGATTGTGGGGCATTGACGTGGCGGCCATGTGTAGATGGTTATATCTATTTTCTATTGTACATAGAGCAGAGAGAGAGCGGCATGGCTGCGGCATTAACTCTGAGGAGTACAAAGCACAAGTCTCTGGAGTCTAGAACATGCTATTTTTGGTACAGTAACAGTTTTTCTTTGGTTTAGCTGTTCGCCTTTGGCAAAGGATGCACACTAATTCCTCGCGGGTCATGAAAGCGACTCACCTATGATGAGTACTGTACGTCAACGTCACCATGACCAAGCACACTGGTGTGGTAAGTTTGGATAAAATGTGAAACTTCCATTTTTTTTACAATAACTTTGTACTGTACTGGGTGTTTTAGGCCACACAAAAAAAACTACAAAACAATTTTGTACTGTACAGTAATATGGGTGCATATGGGCCAAAAAAAGTGCTTCAATGTAGCGGACAATCGGCTATATCGGACCCCCGCACCCCAACCCCCCCCCCCCCCCCCCCCCCCCCCCCCGTCAGTCCGTTCTATCGAGTTTCCACTGTATGTATATACCGTGGACTTTCCTGTGGTCTGGCTAGCTGACATTGCCAGAATGCATTCAGGAGCAGTGACGCCTGCTCCCCGGTAGGTCAAGGAGCTGGAAAGCAGTCCTCGTTAGTATAGTGAACAGAATCTCCATCCATCACACAGACGACCGGGGTTCAATTGGTTTCGATCGGTCGTCTTTAGTTTTAGTGCAGTCAGTGATTACCGTGTGAAATGCGACTTGAATGGCTGAGTAAGGTCACGTGTGATGGCTTGACTCGCATGTAAATGGTCTGTACGTTTCGTCACTACCGTAAAGCCTGTAATGCCTGTGCTGCTTTAAGTCTAAGGAAAATTGGTCCGCTCAAAAAACATTCACAGACACCAGAATGAACATGTTCTATTTTTTTAATTGATAAGTATTAGAAAATAGTATTAGTAATTTTATTGATCTTCTCAGGAAAGTTTTTTTTTTTTGTGTGTATTTATTGAAATTTTTCAAACACCCAATTAAGTGTACCAAACATACAATATTTGGTTATACTATTATAAAAACTTCATTAACACTGAATAACATACTATGAATTAATGAATGTAATTAAGAATTGTGAAGTAGGCAGATTTACATAATGCTTGGAAAATAGTGAGCCTACTGATTTTGCTAGCTGCAAATGGGACTGGCTTATTATTTGGGTTCCACTTTACAATCGGCGTTACCTTATGAAGCATTTATACAACACATGTTGATACCTACAGTACACACCACAATATAATGAACTGCTAGAAGTCATTAAAAAAAAAAACTCATGCTTCCCAAATAGTGGTCCTTTTCTAGATACAAATGAGATCAGCTAATTGCTTATACATTACAATAAGCTTTTGTAAATGGGTTTCAAAGTGGTTATTTTATTTCATCAACTTAGACCTAATGCTTTCCAAATCGTGAGCCTGAGTTTTGCTAGCTACAAGTGGAACTTGTACTAATTATTTATGCTTTAGAATAGGCATTTGTAAATGGTTTATAAAGTGGTTATTAATACATTTGTTAGCACTTTATAAAAACGTATACAGAGTAGTGTTTGAAAACTATTTTTCATTTGACTGATGAGTGAAATGTATAATCCACTATATAAAAATCCCTTAACAGTGATTAGGTAGTAGTGACGCAATGATTCTGAACACAGCCATGAATTTTCTTAATGCTTGCGCTTCTGGTTTAAATGTTCAGATGTGTTTATTACTCTTTTACAAAGTCCATGTAATGTTATTTTGACTCTTTAACATAAATATTCTGCACGGTGGACGACTAGTTAGCATATCTGCCTCACAGTTCTGTGGGCCTGGGTTCAAATCCGGCCTCGCCTATGTGGAGTTTGCATGTTCTCCCCGTGCCTGTGTGGGTTTTCTGCGGGTACTCTGGTTTCCTCCCACATCCCAAAAACATGCTTGGTAGGTTGATTGTAGACTCCAAATTGGCCGAATGTGAGTGTGAATGGTTGTTTGTTTATATGTGTCCTGCGATTGGCTGGCGACCAGTTCAGGGTGTACCCCACCTCTTGCCCAAAGATAGCTGGGATAGGCTCCAGCACGCCCGCTACCCCTGTGAAGATAAGTGGTATGGAAAATGGATGGATGGATGGATATTCTCCACTTTATAGGATAAATGTATAAATGTTCACAATTCTACATGACATGTTAGTTTTTGTTGTTTTTTTTAAACCAAGAGAAAACAGTGAAGAGGGTCAGCAAACATTTGCTTGATTGATGTTCCTTCACCTCTTTGCTTTTTTTTTGGTCAGTCATGAGCAGGTAGAGCAGAATGCGCCTTCCTTTCTTTCTTTCTTCCTTCCTTCCTTCCTTCCTCATCCTCTCTGGCTTCATTCTGGATGAAGAGTGGCAGGCAGCAGAGTGACAGACTGCCCCCAGAGATGACACCTGTCACAGAGGGGAGCGCTGCTAATCTACAAGCCTCATTTTGTTTGAACTCTTTGTCACCTTGCCGTCAAATCCTCCTCTGCTCAGCCGCTTGCCAGTTCCCCCTCCCCACTGCTTTTTTGGCCCAATCTCCGCATGGCGCACTAGACAGAAACGCAACACGAGCCTCTCTGATGGCTCTGAAATATCACTACTACTTCACAATAAGTGTATCCGAGTACATGCATTATCAGTTGTTTTTAACAGTGGAATAACTGTGCATTAAATGCTGAACAATCATTAATTGCTTTCAAAAATGAGTGGGCCCACTAAACGGCAAGTGCCACACATCCGAATTTTAACATGTAAAACAAAGCTATTCATGACTAAGCTACCACCATTTACTATTAATTTGAATCACTTCATTCTTGCTTGGTAGTGAGACCACTTATCCTACAGTTTTCGCTAGCATTAAATGGCAGTAGCTCATTCTTTGATTATGACATGGTTATTTCGACATCTAACACTTTAAATACAACTTCATCAACTGTTCCGAATAATTGAGAACTGCACGACTTACCTAAAGCTTGCCAAATAGTGAGCCTATTGAGTGTGCTGGCTATAAATGGGGCTAGCTAAATATTTATGTCACAGTGTTTGTAAAGGGTTTACGAAGTGGTTATTAATGCGTCTGTATTACGCTAGGACATAGCTCTAGAGCTTGCCAAATAGTAAGCCCCACTGCTTTTTTTGCAAGCTTTAAAAAAGTGTATAGAAATACTACTTCACGGCAAGTGTACCCTCATACATGCTTTATCATTTGTTTTAACAGTGTAATACCAATATTATAAAACAATGTGATTAATAGCTTTCAACAACAAGAGTGTACCTACTAAATGGCGACTGCCACACGTATTTGAGCTCTTGTTATTGTAAACTGTAAAACTTCTATTTGCTACTTTATTATTAGAAATGCCGTAGGACCAAGGCAATTATTTTGCTTATATTTATGATGAGCAAGCCTCTAGTGTAGTATATTTAGACAATGTTTTTGCCATAGTTTAGATTGCAATGTGTGTTTGTGTTGTTAGAGCAGACGTGGGTGTGCATAGATGTACATCACCAATCTTTGTACAAGCGGTGTCTTGACCTAATATGTGTTTAATTTGTTCCATGACCAAGCTCCTAACTCAGTTTACTGCATCATATCAGTTTGCCTCACTGAAATTAAGCCGAAGGTCACTACAACTGGGTGCGTGTTACTCTATTTGTGCTTATTGACGCTGTCTCCTTTTATCCCAAATTCCTGGTAATTTACCAGAAAATTTCACAGTTTCCAATTGACTACCATTAAAGCGTATCGGTCAAGAATTCACTCCTCCTTGGATCGCTATCCTGCATTTTTACAAAATTGCCACTAGCTCCTGAGCTGCTTGCAGCTAGTCGCTGGAGGGGCTAGCAGCTAGCTTGTATCTCAGATGTTGTTTCACAACACTAAGCAAAAATTCGATCATGCTGTGGTTCGTAACTGTGGGCCCTTGTAAGTCAAGGTACCACTGTATTTCGTAAACGTCAAGCTGAAATTGATGGGATATATCTGCAATATGTGTTTACGATGCACACGCATTGACAGATATCCGATATGTATCAGATTTGTACAAAATTTACATTTGGAATCCAAAGATGTGGGTTTTGTTTCTCTTAACATTTTCATGACACATCCCTAAAAGTCTTATGAAAGGACCATTTTGTGTGTTGAGAAATTGACATGTTTTTATGTCAAATTATAGTTGAAATAAGGTCTGTTTTTGTGCATGCATGGGTTCGTGTGTGTGTAGTGTAATAAACAATTGGCTATAACTAGTGGAAAAGTGTACAACAGTATTTGCAAATACCGAGTTACAGTAATATGAATTTCTTCCCCCTTTTAGCCCCTTGTGTCAATATATTTAATGTACTGTACCATGTTTAGCAAATTCAAAAATATTGCAAAAATATACAATACAAACAAAAAATAACCAAATAAATGACAACAGAAGTTTTAAGTAATTTTTCTTTTTTTCTAAAACTTTTTAACTTCATAACAGGTGGGTCAAGTTGACCTGCAACACAACAGAAGGGTTAAATGACCATTGTACAGGTTTTTAGACTGATTAGATTTATAAAATCCATTTTCCGCCATGTAAAACTGGCCGTGTACCCCCCCCCCCCCCCGCACGAATGACGAGGCGACATCCCTGTTCAAATGTTTTTATTCCCCTAACAAAGCCCCATTCATTCATATTAAGATGTGTCTTAGTTAAATTGATCTCAATAGAAATGCAGTCTGGAGTGGGCCAGTCTCTACGGAGCAGCACACTCCGCCCCCCTGGCCGAATATCTATATTGTCCACTTCTACAGACTACGCTTTGTAATTATAATATAATTCATTATGTCCGTGCTGCATGTGTCACAAAGAGGGTAGACCTCCCCCCGCCCCACCCCCACCCCCCACGAAACCTGAGATCCTCCCGCACTGTTCAAGCTGAACATGCACATTGTGGTTGCCGTTTTTAAAAAGTCGGCCTGCTTGGAAATCCCCCCCCCCCCCCCCCCCCCCCCGAGAACAATAGATTTCCCCCCTTTTGCTTAATAGAGATATCAGCCACAAATCTGACAGCTCACAGCGGCCTCGTCCACGCCTGTTGAGAAATCTATAGTACGCTGACAAGCCGGCCAAAAGAGCATTCATTCATACCATAACCACCATATTAGATTATGTATTTAGTGTTGTTACGCCCGCTCCTGAGTGTGGGAAAGTGTGGAGGGGAAAACAATCTATTCCATCAATTTGCATTAGACAATAATGTTAACTATAGCTACCCTCATTTGTAGCTAAAGAAAATTTGTTGGCCATTTTTATGGCGCATTAACACAGAATAAGCACTTCACAAACCCTTCAAAAGCTAATAAACAAACAGTTAGTTTGTAGCATTTCTATTTAGCTGTTCAGTCGGCTCACTATTTGGCAAGCATTTGGTCCCGCTCCTAATAAAAGGCAATGTCATTAACCACTGTAATGGTTTGTAAAGTGTAACACAAATGGCTAGTCCCATTTATAGCTTGCAAAATCAGTAGTTTTACTATTTGGTAAGAATTAGGTCACGGTCTTTATAAAGTGTAGTGCATAACTCTCTAAGCCATTTGCAAACTTTTTTAAATTGTGTATCTCATCAGCTAGTTCCATTTTATAGCCAGCAAAATCAGTAGGCTCACTATTTGGCAAGCATTAGGCCGCCGTCTTTAAGTGTTTACACATTGGTTACTAACCACTTCATGAACCATTTACAAATCTTGTAAAACTGGACACCATTGGCTAGTCCCATTTCTTGCTAACCCAGTAGGCTCACTATTTGGCAAGTACGAGGTGAGTCCTGCAGTTCTTAATTGCTTACCTTATAGTTTGTCTTTAGGAAATGTTCACGAATGTATCAATTACCACGTCATAATTAGATAATTCACTACTCCCATTTTCTAGCTAGAAGTAGAGCCAATTTTAGTTTCAATGCTTCTATTAAATTGAATTATCTTTTCCACACACATTTTCTCTGGATGCGCGCCCCCCAAAAAAATCATTTGGCTTACGTATAGTTTCATTTAATCCTTTTGCTTATAATAGAAAATAAGATGCAGCATGGTTGACAATGGTTAAAAAAAAGAAATGGTCTGCATCTAACACAATGGCTAAGGTTAAATAGAAGGTTGCATACTCTTTCCAGTGTATTCATATTGAAATAAAAGCAGCAAAAATTGTTGCATATTGAATAACAATGTGCAATTTTGCATTGTGGAAAATGCAAGACAAAAGACAAACAAACGTGATGTCATTTTTCAATTTGTACATGAATGAATGTTTTAAAAAGTTAAATTCATAGCAAGCATTTGGCAATGTGACTGAAATGTTTGCGACTTACTACATCGAATGCGTCTGTTTTCCCACAAAGCTAAGATAAAGCTAAGTAGCATGCTCATTTAGACAGGATCTCCCAAATGTAACACTTTAAAGTTCCCTTCATGTTGCAAAATTTGAGTTACGAGCAAACTTCAGATTGGCGCCGCTCGAAAAAAGTGGAAAAAAAGGTTAAGATACTCTAATGCCCTCGCATGTGGGCAAGGAGAGCCACAGTTACACTTTCAACCATTTATTGAATGAGAAAAATACAACACTTGCAAGGGGCTGTTGTAGGCCACAACTCGCGGTCAGATACTCACGTGACCTCCACTCCACACAATTGCAGTGCAAGACGGCAACATCAGCAGCTCATGCGCACTAACTACGCACTTGGCGCACAATAGTCACTACACAGAGCACAACCTACACTTATGGTGCAACAACAACAAAATTAAAAGCAACACGTGAGTAAAACACACAGACAACTAATAACGCATGTACAACATTTCACTAGGAATACCGGAAGTCTGCGTCCACTTCTCCTGGCGCTACAGTACGTACCGTAAATATAAAAATTGTGACATTGCACTGACCCAAAAGGTGCAACTAATTCATGTCAAGTTCAATATTCTAGTGGAAGCCATTAGTGTGTTTTGTCGAAAACACCACCACAGAGTTACCATCCACCTGGCAAGAGGCAGTCAGAGCCGAGGGGGCTGGGCTGCAGATCGAAGGTTTTGACTGACTAGTCCGGTCACATCCGGTCTATTTTGTCAGCGGGGTTTGGGGGCCAAGCCCAATCATAGGGGACAGTTCCCCCCCTTATCACAGCCACTGAACACAACATCACCCCAAAATGGTGTTCAATTGCTAATTTAATATGCTAAGAAAATCACTAAGTCATTACATTGTCATTGAGTAAAATAGCACAAACACGGCGCCGTGCTGGCTGGTGTTGGCTGTGTTGCCAGCCGTGCCCAGCAAAGTCCATGATCATGTAACGCCACCGACCATACAAAAGCAAATGTTGTGGTCTGACACCTTCTTCAACCCTTTTTCGAGCCAGGAGTGACGCAATCAATACAACAATGAGCTGACTAAACCCGTGTATATAGGTGGAAATAGATCTGCATATGCACTTACCTCGTGGCTTCCTTCCTTCCGCAACGAAGCATTATAGTGATAACATTTAACAAAACAAGCCTACACAAATGTATCTAACCTCACTATTTTTACTCGTTATTGTCTTAAAAACATCTAAAACTTCAATATAGGCGACAATTACGTCGCAGACTTCCGCAGAATGAGGAACGAGGCAGTTTTACAACACTTCAAGAGCATTTATAGATTTGTTCTCAAGCTATTTTCACCAATTTAAATTGGTTAATAACACACCAAATGGGGACAGACCAAGAGTATCAATTTGTAAAGCAACTAAGAACACATACTTTAATAGTATAAGGAAATGTGCTCCTTTTCTGTTGCTGACGTCAGCACACTCACGCAGGTTTCAACCTAAATGTGGGCCGGCCAAAATCTGGCTGAAAATCAAACATGTTATCAGAAAAAATGCCGAAAAATACTACTGAGGCGTTTTAATGGGGGGAATTTTTTTCTGCAAACATAATTTTTAATCCAGAACTATGGTATAAATGCCAATGTTCACAGTATTAGGTTCTTTAAACTTGTAAGCCAAGGTACCACAGTTCCTGCAAAACCCAGCTACACTGGTTTGCTAACCAAAAGAGCAGCACCTATCAAAGCAAGTAAACCATATACTGTATATGTACAGTAACTGTTTAAATATTGCTGGTGTCTCGCATCTCCAAAACGTCAGTTTAAAAAAAACAAAAACAAAAAAACGGTATATATTATTATCAATGCATCGTCAAAGAGAGCAAGCCATTTTCAAAACTTTAGATTGATCAATAATGTGTAAATATAACAGGTACTGGCCACATATTTAGTCAAGATACTTTTTTTGCATACACTTGATTTGCTTGGATATGCGTCGCTGCCATACAGAGCCAGTGAATTGTCGCAGTTCCAACCAATATCTGCGGTAGGCTATACACCCTGATTTCATTTTTCTTCCCCATCCCCCTTTATCTTTGTGTCTGGCAGGAGGGAAGTCACGTGACTATTGGGAGACAAATCATTTTCTGTGTTGCATCTAGTGCATGTCGAAAGAAGAGCAATCGTCTTTGGAGTCGACAAGTAGCCCCTGCGTCCCATCGCACACCTTTCCAATTAACACTCCGCCTGCCAATCCCTGTCGGGGTCACACGCCGGCTCCCGTGGCGTCGCGCTACCTGTCTGCGGCGCGCTACACGCAATCTGGAATTAACGCCACGTCTCACCTGGTCACACGGATGTGGACACAGATTAGACCGGTGCAGCTGGGAGATACGCCACGCTCTCCAAATGAGGGCACGGGGGTTAAGATTTCAAATTCAGCGTGGGCTATTGTTTTGCAACTTCTTTGATATTCATTAAACTCTGAGGTGAACATGCCCCCCTCTCACTAAACTGCCTTTCTTATTTTTTTTAAATCCTCCACAAGCCTGATAAGAGATTTTATTTTAATGAATAACTAGAACTTACAAGTTATCACACCGGTTTATGTCCTAATCGGACCAGTAAGCTACTTTGGGTTAAGTAGTTTTTTTTTTGTTTTTTTTTTTTTTTTTTTTTTTTTTTTTACACATGGTTTTTCTTTACAAAAGTTATTTCTATCCTTAGCCCTGAACATACCGGTAATGCATGCAATTTGACACGTTCAAACCTGAAGTCATTCGTATAATTACACGTGTGAAGGGTTTAACACTCGTTGTTGCAATTTAGTATATAGAATTGGCTTCAGTAATCTTTTATTTTCATATTTTTTTAAAATGGGGATAAGTAGTGTTTTTTTTCCACATTTAAAAAAAGATTATTTACTGTTTTTCCACATTTCTCATATTGGGTTTTGGTCATCTTTTTTTCAGAGTAGCTTTATTTTGTCAATTTGAGTAAGCTGGGCCGTCCTATACCAAACTTCAAACAGTCTGTATTATAGCAAAAAGTGTTCCCAACTGGGAAATTAGCAGGTTGATACTATAACCTGTGGTTACAACCTTTACATTTTGATCTAATCTGCTAAGTGTCAGTTCATTAAGCGCAGCTATATTTTAATCATAGATTATGACTCCACTGTTATTTGCCATTTGTAGAATCCCACCAGAAATTCACCCTGAAGTATTTGAAGAGCATATATCTGACCTCAGTGTGTTGTCTGGTTGATAAAAGATGCTAGAAGAGGGACTGTAGTGCAAGGATATTACACACAGCCTGCAATACTTGGTAGACCGCAGGTTATGAGTAAATCTGAAGTGTTCAAAAAAAAAAAGTTCAGAAAGAAGCTAATTGACGCCAAAGTTAATTCAGTGTAAGATTGACATTGCATTTATACAGAATTCTTGGGCAGTGTTTCCCAACCTCTGAACCTTGGCCCATATTTTAAATTGAGAATGATTCTCACGGAACACCGCCAAACAAAAATGTTACAAAATGTAACTGAAATAATGATGATTTCGTCTCAATATTCTCACAAATTTACTTATGCAGTGTGAAATCTGGGCCTGTTTAGTTGAAGACAAAGCTATTATTCTGTTGTATGAATGGTAACACGTGGATACACAGGTTAATTTGACCTTTTGCCATCTAGTGTACGAGCATTTAATTGTTGTCTCTGTCACTTTACATAACTGGCATAGGTGAACAAAAGATACATTCTTTTTAGTAAATGAATACCGGTAATAATTTTCACATTGTTACTTTTTCATGACTCAGGGCTCAACAAGTCGCTCTGCCCCTCGTCATCAATTAAATAGTCAGTAATTAAATCTGTACTCGGCATTGGCCCTGCAGTAGAAGGGGAGAGAGGAGTGGCTGTTTTGCCTGAGACATGACTGCCCCTTCAAACAAGTAATTTAGCGAGGTAAAACAAAACAAAACAAAAAAAGTCTTGATTTTTGGGGTTATTTGACAGCAGCACATCACAGACCTCTTATGTAACCTGGGAAGTTGTTTTGAAATGTGACAAAAATGCCGACTGTATGCGTCCTTAAAATTATCAGTAGGTTTATAGACTGGACCTCAAGGAAAAAGGTCTTAGGTGGTCCTCTGTACAGATAGCAACTGATAGTTTGATACAGAAATGCCTGTATGTGTTAACGTTGAACAACTTCAATAACACTTAAGACCTTGGCTTTTCTCTCTGTCAGAGACGAGCAAAGGGAAATAACATTTCAGGCCAGGTTGGACACAGATACATTGTGCTATCCTGGGATGTTAGAAACCATTAACATCAAGCAAAGTCCTATCACTTTGCTGGAGTGAGCGTTGTATGTGAAAGGTTACACTCACCTCAGTGCGTCCCCGCGGTTATTAAGACAACACTTGTGGAGTCCGGTGGGCGTTTTTTAGCGAAAGAGAGGAAAAAAAAAAAAAAAAAGAGCCTCTTTATTACACTGCAAGTCAACGACACAAACATGACATGAGTGCAGCTCGGCTTGTCTACACTGGCATGTAATTGGGATTTCTTTATTGTGCACGCTGACAAGAGTTGTGATTTGACTGCCCTTCATGGGTGTCTCATTGATTTAGATTAAAGGAAGACTGCCTGGGATGGTTACTGCAGGGGGGGAAAAAAAGAAGCTTGGCTTGGTTTGTCTTTGCTTTGCCCTTTAACTGCACACCTAACATGGACCAACATAGCCCACATGCTGGTCTACATGCTGGTTCACATGCACACGGTGTGACACGGCCACTGAATGAAGCCATCGGTGGCTCGCTGAACAACTGACAGTGTAGCAATGATCTTCATGTATACACAACAATTATGAAGTTCTAAAAAAAAAAAGTAATAATGCAGGCAGAACCTAAAACTGTAAAATCCAAAGTAGCACAGGTTAACATAAGACGACTGTTAAAACACCCCCTTAAATGTGCATCTTAAAATAAGAAAGCCTCAAAGTTACACAGGATAAGAACGACCACCATAAATCCCTCGAAAGTTCTGCAGGTTAAAGAAAAAGACTCATGTCAATGCCCAAAAGTTGTGCAGGATCAAATAGGACGACCATAAATCCCTCAAAGGTCGGCGGGCAGGTTAAAATACGACTACCGTGGAAACCAGAAATGTTGCACAGGTTAAATTACGGTTAGACTACGGTGAAACAAACCGGGCAAGTAAAAAGTAAAACGATCATAAAATACATAAAAGTTAAGCAAGTTAACAGAAGATTACTCTTTAACACCCCATAAATTGCATGTCTTAAATTAAGGGAAACCAGGTTATAGTAAATGTAATTACACCTTCACAGTAGCACCCTCTGATATTGTTTTTTGTTTGCAATAGTTAACTGAGACATTGCATGTATTTGATATACGATATTGTTTAATATTTAATATGCACCCTTGTCTAATTTGTTGTTTGTCACATTTGAAGTAATGTCCCTGTGGTACAATTGTTAAGTATGAGTGCACATGCCATGTGAATGACATCATAAACATGAAGTGTGGGCTGAATAACAAAGTATGAAGTCAAAGCCGGACAAAGTGCTCTCCTTTCCAGCTATGAGAGCTCAACTACAAAGTACAACAAGCGAATCCTCCTGCTCGGCTCGCTTTGATAGTGGACCAGCCGCGTCATAAATAATGTATTACAGGATTTACCATGCAGAGAATGAGATCTGCTATCAGGAGAATGAAAATTCATTTTCAAGTGCCTGAAGGGGGGGGGGGGGAAACTTTAACTCTTCGCAGCCCGACACATTAAGAGCTCACATTTTTTCTTCTTGCATTGTGCAGGTTAAGAGTGTTTGGTTTCCATTTTTCTCTCCCCTCTTCTTCTTACAGTTTGCGCTCGCTTTTTTTTTTTTTTTTTTTTTTTGGCAAAAAGGTGTTTGTGGTCTACTGGGAGCACTTAAAAGTTTATGCAGAGGACTAGCCAAGTTGGACAAAAAAGGCCTTGAAGTATACACACACTGGCCCCTTTCTCAGAGCCTCTCAGCTCCGGCTTGGGGGGAGTGTTGTTGGTTTACGAGAGGGAAAATAGCCCCAGCCCTCCGCAAAAGTGAAATGGGATTAAGGCCTTTGTTCGGCCCACAATAGTGAGGGGAATTAGCAATAGTTGTAGGCACTTAGAAGAGCTCTCACACAGAAGCTTATCCCAGATTTTGCACAATAATCATTTGAATATCAACAGTGTTTTGCAACTACAGCGCTAATGTATAAACCTCCCTTTAGGATATCAAATTCCCCCCCCCCCACACACACACACACACACACACAAAAGAATTGAATTGGCTTCATCCCAAATGTTCACATTTTCTACAGAGAATTATTAAATCTGAGCACGATTTGTGCCCCAGAAAATCATCAGAATTATCATGACTTTAGTGTTTATTGTCTACAAGCGATTTGCTTCATTTTCAGCCCTGTTCCGATGGGTTGCTTTATTGAATATTTACCTTTTGGCGTGCGAAACACGAGTGTACCAAACCCAACTGTACTGCTTGGTGGAAAAGGACGCCATCGTAAATGTAACGACAGCTACACTTGATATTGTTTGGCAAGAAAGAAAGAGAGCGTTTTTTTTTTTAGTGGTGATCAGAGGCATCGCATTTGATATATGGTATTGTTTTGGAAAGGTCCTTACTTTAGACTAGTATTTATTACAAGTGATTTGCTTCTATCTGATTATTAATCTATTAATTGGATCTGCTTCTAATCTTTGCTTTCGGTTGAAAGGAGGCCATAGCGTAGCTAATTAAGTCTAGAAAATAGAGATGTTTGTGGCGGCACAGTGAGGCATTGCATTTTATATATGGTATCATTTTAAAAAGGTCCTAATTTAAGACACATTTTCCTTTTTGTATTTATTCCAACATTACTCAGCAGTTTTGTTATTAGTGTCATTATTCAGCAAATATCGATTCTTTTTAGCCTGTGTTTTCGACTGCAGCGCGCATCCTTTGACGGCAGTTTTGCGGAAGGGAGATCCACAGACGAGCCGCAAAGAAGTGTGATGGGCCTCTGCGGTTTTTTGTTTGTTTTTTTTTGTTTTTGTTTTTTTGCCCACGCGCTGAACACGCATTGTCCCGATCACAAAACATTGAGTGAGATCAGCAGACTCGTCAAGAGGCCCTGGCTGCAATATGACTGATGAGAGAAGAGCAGGGTGGTCCGAGTGCTGCTTCTCGCTGTTAGGCAGGTGAAAATAAGCTCCACTGTCCCTGGCAGCTGCCTTCATCTAGAGTCAGCCAATTGAGGACGACTGAAATGGATTTAGTCAGTTTCTCGTCCACATTTATGCGCAGAAATAGCTCGTTTCCGAGCCGATTCCGTCCTTAGCTGTCAAAACCACGAAATGAAGACATACCGCCTCCCCTTCTTCCCTTTAGCTGAATGCCCTCGAGTGTCCACATTGTATCGGCGTGAATGTAGCGACTATGATGCGCAGGATGAATAAAGTTATCCGGCGGGGGGCTGAATGGGATGTCGTCGGCGGGGTGGGGAGCCCCCCCGGCTTTTTTAAGGGCCCGGCAGCGCAGGGGTCACGGCCCAGCTGCCTTTTAGGGGTGAAAGGGACACCAGCGGGGCCGGACGGCCTCAGCAAAAGAGTTGACAAAAACCCCGAGAGTGTCAAATAAAGACATCCCAGATTGGACGGTGACAGATCCCCCCCACCCCCGTTCCCCCCCCCCCCCCCCCCCCCCCGAGTTGCTCAACGCACTTCACACTTTGAGTCTTGGCTCTGGTTTCTATCAAGTGTCCTGGTCAGTGTCCACTTGTTCACCTATAAAAAAAAGTATACATTTTTTTCCAGTTGGCTCGCTTTGATTTCTTTAGTTTAGGGGGTACTTTGGGCAAATCAGCAACATTTCCTCACAGGTAGGATTTCTATTTGATTTTTTTCCTACACGAGTTTTCTTTTTTTTTTTTCTGGCGAAAATATTGTTATTGGAAATTGGGTGAAATCCAAAAGCAAGCATAATGGTGCATTGTTGTAATTGTCTGTTGATCTGTCTCAACATAACTTCCTTAGACCGTCTCCCTTGGCTTTTGTCTACATCACCTACTGTAGGTTCCGCCACATCACCACTGTTCTCTGTTGTCTTTGCACTGACCAGTTCATTGTAGGATTCAGTATAGTCACTTATAGTCCTCAACGATCAGGGTCTTCCATCTTGGTGGATCTGCTGTCATTTTATTGTCCCGTGAGGTCAACTGCGGTCTGTCTTTTACTGACTGTCCCTCATCCAAAAAAGATAAATAAATGAATAAACAAATAAATGTTGACTTGCAATCTGTTGCTCCCAAATGGTGGAATGCACTTCCATTTGAGCCTCTCTTCTGCTTCATTTTTAAAAAGCAGTCAAAAACACCTTTGTTTCAGCAGGCATATCGGGAAGATTAGTGTTTTTTTTTACATTTTTGTATTCTGTATTTTAAATGTGTAAAGCACCTTGTGAGTCCTCCCTGTGAGAAGTGCTGTACGCAGTAAATCAAATTGACTCACTTACTAGTTTGTGAGACATTTCTGAATTCTACTACTAAACTGCCATTGTAAATAGCAGGAATTAGGTCCTCTCAATCATTGCCTTTTGAGATAGGGAAGCAGAATTTCTTCCACCAGCTTTAAATTGGCCAGGCTAAGTAGTGTAATAATCAGGTCACATTATAAGGAATTGCCAGTTGATTTACGCTGTCAGCAGCCAGCGGTAGCTTGAGTTCAAAGATGTGACGACCACCGCCGCCCGGGGGGGGGGGGGGGGGGGTCAAAGACAATTTCCATGTTAAAAACGCCGCTGGAGAAATCCCAGGCGCGGCCCCCGCAAGATGATCAGAGTGTGCGACGCGGCCGGCGTAGCGAGATGGAAGTGTACAAGTGTACGACAAACACTCTGTTCCGGCTGACGTGCGGTAATCGTGTTGTTTTCACGCGTAGCCACAGGCGATGATAAAGAGACAAAAGATGCTTCTGTCAAGTGTGCTGTCAAAAAGGAAAATATGGCCCATTATTTGTGTCAGGCCGTAATTACACACACATACAAACTACACACAAAAAAAAGTAGTCATTTTTAGTTTGGGTTTTTTGAAATTTTATTTTACTCTCCCTTTCATCAAATGTGTGTCAAGTGTCATCAGAGTGCTTTATTCGTTCATCACTGGCTTCACATTTTCCTTCAGGCTCCTTTTTGTTTTTTGTTTTAATTTCTGCATATGTGCAGAGTTTACTTGGAGACAGATCATTTGCGGTGAGAAGAAAGGAGATCACTGGCGCGCCGGCAATTTGTCTGATGAGCGACGAGATGAAGACGCACGTTTACAAAAGGAGCAAAAAGATGGTGGTGACAAGCGCGTTCATCTGGTGCCGTTTACGTCACTCTGCATTTTATATGACGACGCTGACGTGTTCCATTCTATATATTCTGCACGAAAGGCCTTCACAATTAGACTCGCTATTATTTATAGTTTTTGGGCTGAATCTGTTTATTGTAAATTAGATTTGAAGCATGATTTTGGTTTTTTTCTTCATTATTTTTTATTATGACACTGTTAATGATACACGAGTTAATAATGGATAGATGGATTTTTTTGTCAGTGTTTCTGCTGCAAGGTTCTAGCCATACTTACAGTATGCTACACAATAAGGCTCATCTAGAGGCAATTGAATCAGAAGAAATTCATGTAAATAAAGAAAATAATATTTTGCATGAATTTTGCGTGTCAGAGCTATACAATAAAAGGATGCAATTTAGCCAAAAAGAAGTTGGTGTAGTTAAAAAAAAAAAAAAAAAAAAAAAAAGCCTTGGAACTGTTTTCAGAAGTAAGTCATGGACAGTTTGTATTTTTCTTCTAAAGTTGTCAACATTTAAGGTGAGTAAAGTCAGACTTTTTTCAGAAACGATTGTAATTTTTCAGGGGCCAAATTACAAAATGAGAAAAAATGTTTTTAAGCAGCAGAATTTTCCCCAAATCGTCTCTCTTGTTTTTATTCCGTTTTGTCAAAAAATGTGACCTTGCACTCGTAATACTGACGTTTTTCTTAGACAAAACTTTTTGTCAAAAATACAACTATTCTCATAATTGCGCTTTTTTTTTTTCTTTCTATTATTTCAGACCCTTTATTGTCAACCATGACTTTGTTCTTGTCGTATTGTGACTTATTTCGAACGTTTCTCTCATAATGTTACTATTTTCCTCCTCTTTAGTGTGGTCCTAATGCTCATTTGTAAGCTGCAGAGTATGTTGGGGGGGGGAACAAGCCCCGCAATCTGTTGTGGGGGTGTGTGTGACTTAACAATAGATAGAGGCATGATGACTTATTAAACAGAGCCAACCTGCAGCGCGCCTTTTTCTCATTACCTTTTCACTCCCCTGCCTCAGAAAGGCGTCGGGTGCGCTGACCAAACTCTTGCCATATAATTCTCTCACGGCCCCCTTTCATCGGCACTATTGGGTGGAGAAATATGAAGCTGATTTTTATCTATTCGCCTGTACAAATTCACAAAAACCCTCAAGTTGCCCCCTCCTCCCTCACGTGGAAGACATCTCCGTGATGTGTCCGCCACTATTGCTGATCCCCAATGTCCGATAAGGCTCCCCTCTCCTTTTTTTAATGATTTGACAGGCATCTGACATGAACCCTATACAGATGCTGCATTTTTTTTTTAATACACTGGTTTACACGACTCTGCTCACATGAAAGCACGTCTATCTTTTGCAACGCACTCTCTCTCTCGATGGGTGACATATATTGACGGATACAGATGCTTGTAATTTGATGTTATGACAATTAAGTGCTAAAAGGAAACAAATAACAAAAATGGTGCCTTTACAAAGATGATAATGCTCACTTTTGAGAGATTCACCAAAAATGTTATTTTGTTGAACTGTCCAGTTAAAACCTAACAAACAATTATTTTGCCACCATTTGTTTTCTTTTTATTTTTTTAACCCTTCTGGTGTCTTGTGGGTCAAATTCATCCATTCTAGAGAAGAAATTCTTAAATCAGGATTGAATTAATTATTTTTCCTTTTTTAGAATAACTAATATATATATATACATTGGGGGGGGGGCTAATTTGGAATAAGCTTATTCTGATGGCCTTATTTTTTCCTTTTCACTATATATTTTAAATGCATTGGTAACATATTTTTGGCAATTAAACCTAGAAATTTCTAGAATATTTTTTTTTTTTTTTTTTACAAAAATGGGACTACTAAACACATTCTGCTGGCCTTATTTTTTCATTTCTTTTTTTAAATAAGATTCGAATTGTGTCATTATAGTATTTGATTATTGAATGTAGAATTTAAAAAAAATAACACTTTGGGTTAAATGTATTCTCTTGGGCTTATTGTGTCTGTTTTTTATTTTCTTTTGTTTTTAAGAGAGAATTTATTGTTAATTTTCTTTTGATTAAATGTAGCGCAGGTCACATTAACTCATGCTCATTGTTACTAAGAAACTAACCAACAATATAATGGTAACTACACTATGATGCAGTGCAGTGAAGTTCTACAACTACACTAATAAACACGTTGTTCAAAATAACTCATCACACAAGTGACAAATGCCTTAAAATAAAAAGTAGTGGTAATAAGACATTTGGTGTCACACGTGCTTTCTTTGAATGTGTTGCGTTCACTCCTCGTCTGCTCTAATTCTCTCAACTGCTTTCTGGCACTTTTGCAGCAGTATCCTGGCGTACTTCTCTTTGAAAGTCTACAGTGACGGTGTCACTTGTGGGAGGGGAGGCAGGGAAAAAAAAAAAAAAACTTCCATCATGCATGGCTAGCTAATCAATTGAAATCCAGCTGCCTTAGCGCACCCACTGCACCCCACCCCCCACCCACACACACACACACACACACCAATCTAGTTTGTAATGTAGACTGGCTTTCATCAGCTCAGCCTCCTTTTAAAAAGAGAACTCCTGCTCTGATGAACATTTCAGTTTGAAACATGCTCTGCTTCCACAACTATGCTGACTTTTAAACCCTCCTGGTGGGTTCATTTAGTTGATGCACAATGAAAATTCCATTTTTGTATGTAAAAAAAAAGAGGAAGAGAAGTTTAACCTTAATGCTCAACAATATTGTTTTTCTAGTTTGTGAAGTGTTTCAGTATGACCCACTCTACATACATGCAATAGTCAAACAATATAATAACGCAATGTCAATTATTATTTTTTTTTTTTTTAAAGACACGAGAAAACAAGTTAAACCCTAGTTTTTTTAATTAATGTGGCTCAATGTAACCTGCTATAAGTTTGTGAAACAATATAACGATGGAATTAAAAAAAAATCGAATTCAATTTGAAAAAGAAGAATGAAAAGTTAAAAAATATATATTTTTTTCTCAAATATGTAATGGGTCCCATTGTTCTATTTTAAATTTAATCATCAAACGGTAATAGCACGTTTTTTTTTTTAAATAAAAAAGACCTTTTGTTTGATCCTATTTTTTAAGACAATTTGTTTCTATATTTAAAACAGGTAAATGTGATCTGCTATGAATTTAATCTTAAATAATATAATAGAACATTCAAATAATTATTTCTAATTTAAAAGAATAAAGGAAGGGAAAAAAAGGTCAATCCAGATTTTTGCAACAATATTTCTTCTAGTTTTTGAAATGGGTTGACGTGCATTTTTTGTAATAAACAAAGACAAGAAAAGCTACAGGCTACTCTTTTAACAATAATTTTCTAGATTCTTAAACAAGTCATTTTGACCCGCTCTATGTTTCATCATTTAAAAAAAAAAAAAAAAAGAGAGAAAATTGGGGGCGGGGGATTTCATCCCAGCTTTTTAAACTACATTTTTTTCTAGATTTTCAACCTGGTCATTGTGGCTCTCTTTAATCATTGAAAAATATAATAGCACAATACATATTTTGTTTTTGTTTTTAAAAACTAAAATGCCCAATTAAATTATTTTTAGTCCAGATACTCCTTTTTTCTATTTAATTGCACAATGAGTTGGCAGTTTGTTTGCATATGAGTACAAAATTGATTTTGACCAGCACATCATGGCATTTATTTTTTATTTTTTAAATGAGATTAAAATAATTGTAAGGTTTGACAAGACCTCAACGTGTGTGCATTTCCGCCATCACCCTCTCCCTTGTTAACTCTCTGCGGACTGGTCTTGCATCATTATTTTTTCATATTTGCAATCTTCACCTCCAGGGGGGAGAATATTATCTGCAATTATCGCTGTCATCGTCGTCATTCTCGCAATTCTCTTGGTCGCCTCCCAAATAAGTCATTTGGTTGTAAAGCAGCTTCATTTATTCCACCTATTCATCCCCCCCACCCCCCCTCCTCTGCACCCCCCCCCCCCCCCCCCCCCTCCTTGCTGTCATATATCTAAATACAAATCTTCATTTTCTAACTGACAGCTTATTACCTCTGAGCACACATGCTGATAAATTTAATTCCAGTGAGTTAGCTTCCATTTTGGGGATCCCATTTATCCGCTAATGTGCTAGCAGACACACACGCTGGAGCACACAAAAAAAATCCTCTACATGTAAATATATAATGTTTCAAATATATAAAACAAGAAAGTATAACTTTATTCCCGTCATATTGTGACTTTATTTTCTTATATATTACATTTTTGTTTTGAGTCAAAAAACAATTTTAGTCTCCTAATATTTTTGTAAGTAATTCAACTTATTTCTTGTATTATTCTTTTTACTTAATATTGCAACTTTTTTTGCAAAAAATGACGTTATTTTCATATCTTGACTTTTATATTGCAACTTTTTTTGCAAAAATAAGGGTATTCTTGTCATTACTTTTTCGTACAATATTACGAAATTATTTTTTACTGAAAAAGTTAGGGTTTTTTTTAAATATAAAATGTTTCTTGGAAATTTGACTTGTTCTCATACTATTAGTTTTTATTACTATTAGTTTCATGAACTTTTTTTATTGTGATGTTGGTAATTTTTTTGACACTGTGGTCACATCTGAGTACGAATTTCTTTTATTTATCCACTAAAGGCCTAGCAGATGCATGCTGCAGGGCAAAAAACAAAAAATCATATACTGTACATATTTTATTCTGAATATATAATGTAAAATATATAAATATAATAAAGTATATAATTATCTTTTGGTAATCATTGGTATTGTGTTTTTCCTTGCAGAGGATGGTGTGCGTGTGGCAGCCTGGGATGCATTTTCTCAAGAAGTAAGTAAACAATTATTATTAGCAGTGATGTTGCTCCCTCACAGCACCCGTTAACAATGTGGCTAACGAGCCCCATTAAAGGATGAAAGTGTTCTCAACAGGTACGAGTGGACACTGCTGCTTGGGAGCTGTGAATGTGCACTCCTCTCTCAAAAGGCCCCCCAAGAAAGAAAAAGAAAAAGAGGCTCTGAGGAGGTAAAACGACCTCCAAAAAAGGCTTGTTTGGAAATAAAGGTATGTGGAGAAATAATACCAAATTCAGGAGAAACTCAATGAAATTGTGGCAGGAAAACATGCTGCAAGTATCTGGCCCCTTTTCCCTGTTTATTTACTCTCTGCTTGTGGTGCTGGTCAACGTTAATATTTTTAAAAGCCCCCAAAATCAAATCTGCCGACCCATACTGTGCACATATTTATTATGGGGTTTTTTTCTGCAATAAACCTCCTGTTAAGTTCTAAGTCAAATTTACCTTTTTGATTAAGAAAAAAAAAATCAGCTTATTGTTCCTTTGTTCTTTTTGTTATATATATATATATATATATATATATATATATATATTTTTTTTTTTTTTTTTTTTTACAATATCTTTGCGTTGGTATATTAAATATATTGACAGGGTACAGAAATGTCTTTTTTGGGGGGTTTTATTCTTAAACACGGTCACACTGACCCGTGAATTTGTGTGTGTGTGTGTCCCAAAGATACGAACACAACAGGAGGGTGTTAAAATACTTTGGGGGGAAAAACTAAGAAAATACCGCAAATGATTTAGTGCGTGGTTTAAATGTTCCCTTTTAATGACTAATTGTAGTTAAAGGAAATGTAAGCCTAATTAGAGGCGCTATTTGCAAATACGGCTTTTGTGGCCAGACTTTCTGCCGCCGCAGCAGCTTTTTTCTTTTTCTCTCTGTCTTGCAGCAGGACTTTTCCCCACTGAAAGGCTTCACGCTCGGATTAGCCGCGGCTCAGTTGTGGAGAAAAAGTTCCTGCTAACGCGCTACATTTCTTTCACGCATCATATTCTCTTCTTCAATTGTACCCGCCACCCCCCGCCCCCCCCCCCCCCCAAAAAAAAAAAAACAAGATAATGCACAAAAAGTTGAACCTTTAGCCCCTAAAAAAATAAACAAACTCACCATTTTAAATGCTAAATTATGTTTTTAAAGGGAAATAAAAGGACAAAAGTAGCAGAATGTAAATAAAAACGATATGATGGTTTGTCAAATGAACTTATCTTGTTGTGCTAGTCTGTGCAAGTTATGCCAATGTTATCAGCAGTTTCCGCTCAAGAATAGCTTGATGTGTTTTGAGTGTAAATCCGTCCAAAGCTACCAGACACACACACACACACACACATACGCACACACACACAGGCTCGCAGCATATGCTAAATACAGATAAGAGTATTCCTAATAGATCTGCAAAAAAAAAAAAAAAAGTCTGGTTGCAGCGAAGCTCAATGGATGTGCTTTGAATGTAGTTGATAAGTTGGCTTAAGCTTGAATGCTGCAGCCCGACGCAACATTGTGCGACTGGGGCCTGTTCCGTCACAAAACTCGCCTTCCAGTAAAGACCCCATTTCTGGGAGGGGGGATTAGAGAAAAGCCTTCCAGATCAGCTCGTGCCTTACTATAATTTATGATTAGAAATACGGATGTGCCGAGAGGAAAAATCGGCGCGTCGAAAAAACACTTTTTAAGCCTTTATCTATTTTGTTCCGCTAAAAAAGAGAAAGTAGGGATGAAGGGTGTTCTCTCAAATTCTGTCCAGTTTTTGTTATTTTTTAGTCTCTTAATATTATAATAACATAATAACAGATCTAATTTTATCACCAACCAAAAAGCTGATGGGTAAAATGTATTCGATAGATACAGTCGGTAGATAGTTTGCTCTCTTCAGCTGATTATGTGTTCGAGGAAGCAAGAGGCCGATAAGCCTCTTTCATCTTTCCAAGCCACTTAAAGTGCTCAAGGGCCAGCTAGTGTGTTGCTTGCTGCACTTCTACTACTATTACTACTACTAGTACGATTGCTACTACCACGATGATCGAAGAAGAAGACAACTCATCGGTGGCTTAGAAAATGGCTTCTTCCACTCTTAAACGCATTCGATATACATCGAGTTTGACCATTGGCACGCTAAGTGGAGAAAAAACTTGTAATGTCCCAAGAAAATGAAGGAAATAATGAGAAAAATCGTATTTTACGGTAAAAAAAATTGTAAAGTTTGTGTCTCTATTGTTAGAAGAATAAAGTCTTTCTTATCATGAGGAAAAAAGGAAAAATGCAACGAGTAAAAAGTAATCATGTTACGGTAATAAATTCCTAAAGTTACCAGAACTAAGTAGTATTGTTATGAGATCATATTGAGAAAGTCATATTTTTTCCCCCCAAAAAAACACTTTGTAATCATACAAGAATATAGTTGTAAATTAGTAGGGGGGGGAAACTTTAATGTAATGAGAATAGTCGCAATATGCTGAAAGATTTGTGAACTTGGAAGAGCATCATTAAAAAATATGTATTTTCACAAGGGAAAAAAGTTGCAATATTTTAAGGAAACAGCTGTGTTTATACCACACAGATGTTGGTAATTACAAAAAAAAACATCTTTTTTTTTTTTTTTTTTTTTAGTAAAAAGGTTGTCTTACAGAAGTAAAATCGGAATATTTAGAGAAAATGAAATGTTTCGGTAATAAATTTGTAAAGTTACAAGATAAAACTTTTAATATTACAAGTGAAGTCGTATCTTCTTGAGGAAAAAAGTGTCTTATCAGACAAAAGTCATAATATAATGAGGAAAAAGTCCCAAGTGAAAACGATTGTCTGACACTGTCTTAAATTACAAAAAATGTTGTCGTCTTACAAGAATAAAATCACGATATTTCAATGTTTCACTACTAAATTCCTGAAGTTCCAAGCAAAGTAGTATTTCATTTTATTTACTTTTTCTTTTTTTTGAGAGAAAAAAGTCGCAGTGTTCAAAATGTCAGAATTTTGTATTTTCTATTTTCCATACATGCAAATCAGTCGTCTTTTGGCGAAATTCGCCGTTTTCAACTGAAAATAGGCCATTTACGTGAATCGTAAAAAACACTTCCGCTGCTTCTGCTGTTAAGAAGTAACGCTACTTTGACTCCGTTACAATGATCTAAATGTCGCTCGCTACTTTTATTTATCAATTATTGCTTATTTTCAGCTATTTCGTGCGCGAGACAACAACTTTGACTTCCGCATCGGGCGCTGTTTAGGCCAATCCAATTTAAGCACTAGTGACGTTTAAGTCTAGTTCACCAATCAAACGACACAAGAAAGTCACATGACCTCACACGTCTTCTATTGGGTTTCCCGGGCATAGGTATTGACACTAGATAAGCCAGCCCCGCTGATCGAGGTGCGTACGTGGCGACCATTTGGAAAGGTTGTCGTTACCATGAAGGCAACTGCGAGCTACTCTCGTTTACATTTAGACAAACAAAAACAACAGCTTTCATGTATTGTAGTATTTGCCTGCCACTCTCTGCCCAAACGTGGATATTTCAGCTCACTTATAACTTTAGAAAATACCGTGCAGTAAATTGCAGATGTGTTGTAGTTTTCACTGTGCATACACAGACACACACACACAGCAACATCAGAATTTGCTCATTCACGTTTTATTTTGTAATTTTGTTTTTATTGATGTTCATAATGTGGTTAAAAAAAAATCAGAAGTTACTCACTATTTACTCAGTACTTAATTATTACACTGTGTACTTTTTACTCTTCAGTAATTTTTTGGAGGACTACTTTTTACTTGAGTCACATTATTGTCAAGTAACACAACTCTTACTTGAGTACAGTATTTGGCTACTCTACCCACCTCTGGAGCGGACATCCTCTATTGCTACTCTTATGTTTAAGCAACGTTTTTGCTCATCAGATGAGCCAGTGTCGTATTTGTTGCACTGGTCTTTTGTATTTTCGCGTTGCAGTGCTGCGGGTCGTGGCCCTGGTTGTGGTCCCGCTGGAACCGCGAAGCACAGGTAACATCGGTGACAAGAGTTGATCCGCTAGTACATCTTGTATTAGGAAACCCGCCTACAATTATCTAATTAGTTTACGGATGTTAATGTTAAATGTATTAAGCGACGGAGTCATGTTAGGGATTATGTCGCAACACAGAATGAACTAACTTCAAATTCACAAATGGGCAATAAAAACAGAAAAATATTATACTTGATATTTTCCTGGAGGATGCATTTGGGATTAGCCTTTAAAGTTGGTAATAGTGAAAAATGAAGTGAAACAGACAATTATTTAAGTCAATTCTTTTCCAGAATGAGAGTGCTTAAAGAGGAGGATGCTATTCATGCGGCATAGCTTGAAGCAGGCATCAGGTGCAGGTGGAGATTGGCCTGGCTCAAGTTGGAGACCAGAACAAAAAAAAAGCAAAGAAATGGGGCAAATTTAATTTGAATCTTAAATTTGTGCAGCATTTATTTGCGCGGTGTAAATAATTTTTTCTGCGTGAATATTATTTATTTTTTTGCCTTGTCGTACTCTTCAGTCTTCCAGATTGCTTAATTTATGTTAAAATAAAAAATCCCCCAGGCCCCACCCCCTACAATGTTTTTTTGTTTTGTTTTTTTTGTCACCTTTTTCATGCCTTTGGTATTTGCATGTCTGATTTTCAAATACAAAAGTTACAATCCTATGGGACTAATGTCATAGATTCCAGAAAAAGACTCTTGGAGACTAGCATTCTAAATCACAAAATAAAGTATTATATTTTGAGTATAAAAGTTGTCATTTTACAAGTCTAAAACCATGTTGTATTTTCGTGTATTTAAATTGGAATTTTATGAGACTAACATCGTCCCTTTTCCAGTAGAAAAAAGTTGCAATATTAGTCAAGACTAATGACCAAAATTACAATTTTTTTACTTTAGGATTTTAAAAAAAGTAATAACAAACCTTGTAATCTTTCAAGAATAAAATCCTTGCTTTTAATGAGGGAATGTAAAAATTACCACATTGGGTTTATGCTTCTAAAACATTTCTTTTTTTAAATATTTAATATTCTGACTTTATTCTGGTCAAAATACTGATTTCTCCTAGTATATATATTTTTTGGTCCTTGTCCTATGTAATAAACTCACTAGAATCATCGTGTATATTTCTTTTTGTCAAATGTTTGTGTTTAAAAACTAAATAAATAAACGTAATTGAGTTAACTTTTAGAGATGATTTATTTTTTTTTAAAAACATGTTATTCGGCGCTATATGGAAGTTTCCCGGGTGCTGTCGGTGAGTCAGAAGGGCATCTCTTCCCTGCCTCCTTAATAAGCTGCTTCTGCGGGCCTCTACTGTAATATATTGCAGCAATAAAGCAATTCCAAAGCCAGCCTGGCCTTTTGACCGATGCTGAGAGTGTGGAAAGCAGCAAGCCCACCTCTGCTAACTAGGCTGCCTCTCTAATATGAGATACCTGTCCCTGGCTTTTCACAAAGGGTGGGGTGGGGGTGTTGAGGGGGATGAGGCTTAGCGCTTGATATTTTCATTTGGTCCCCGCAAGATGCCACCGCGCCGCTTTAATCTCGTGTTTGACGTTGGAGCGCTCTGTTCATGAAAAGTTGGCCTCAACTTTGACCCGAGGGGAGGTGCCGTCATAGAAAAATGACAGTGGTGGGTGGGAGAGGGGGGGGGGTCTATCCTTGACCCCCTCCCACTGGCCTGTCAAAGTCTTTCCCCTGCCCTTCTTAATCAGGTGGGACCCTTCCCTTTTAGCCAGAGAAATGTATTCGCTACATCCAGCTGCGACTTTAATTCCAAGCGGGCACAGATGTCCCCAGATCAAGATGCGGGGCGGACGTCTTGGAAGGAGGAAGAGGATGCTGCTTAGTTGTGTTCAATGATGAATAAAAAACAGGAAACCTATTCAACAGACTGGGCGATGAATCCATTTTATCAATTGCAGTGAACCCTGTTTATCGCGGGTGACAAGTTACACACCCACTCGCAATTGGTGTATATCCGCAGTATAAAGAGAGACCATATCAAAACATGTTTTTCAATTTGATTTTAGCACTCCCACATACTTTAAACGCTTTGTAACCCTATTTGACATCATTTTAAGAGGCGGGGCCTGGTGTTGTGACGAATGATATCAGGGAGGTTGTGTGAGTGTCTGTGTGAGAGCTGTGGTTGACAGTAGCTCCTGCTTGATTGTGGTCTTTGTGTTTGTGTGTTTTACTATTCTCCCAGCATTGAGTCAATAGCTGAAAAGTGCATCTGTGACTTGGGCTCCCCTTTCCCACAGACATTACAGTGAGTAGCATACTGTAAAAACAAAGATCCATTTAAAAAAAAAAAAAAAAGGTGATCCACAATGTGTTCACATGAGAAACTTTTGACCCGCGCTATAGGTGTCCAAGCCACAAATATTTTGCTGAAGTCGCCTTGCCTCACCTGGACAACTCTACATGGGAAAAGAGGATGAGCTGCTGTCTTTGGCCTGGTACACGCATGAAGATAATCGGGGCTGTTTTTGTCCCTATTTTGCCCTTTCCCAACCAAGAATGACAAACACCAGACTATCTTATGTTTTATCAGATTATCCTTAGGTCTGAGATGTGTTAAGAGTGAACTTGTCCTGATGATAGGGTCAAAAAACAGGTCGGGGCAGACAATCTTAAATATTAAACGTGTTCAATATTTACGACCTAAAATCTTCATGTGTGTGGGGAAAACAGAGGAGTCTTGACTCTGTGAATTTTGATGGGGAACTGAATGTAGCCAATCAAGAAGCACCCTGACGGAGGAACAAGGAACCGGCCGTAAATAAAAACGAACATGTCCTACACAATGGCGTTTTTTTGTATAACAGATGAAAAATCTTTTCAGGAAAAAAAAGATTTGAAAAATCCTTGTGTGTGTACCAAGCCTAATTCGCTTACTCGTGCTCTTACATAGTGTAGTGTGCAGCTAAGCCATTCAGTTTGGATGGCTCATTTTAGGATGTTAAATTGTTGAACATATAAAATGTTCATTCATGTTAAATGTTTACATACATGTTTTGACAAAAGTAAAACAAAAATTCAGAGAGGAAGCACTTTATAAAAAAAAAAAAGAAAAAAAAATATATATATATATATATTTCAATCGAGGTTTGTAAGGAATGTTAATTCTCAAGAAAAAAAAATGCGCTTCAAACCTTTTTTTACTATCAACAGAAAGAAAGCAAATTGCAGAAGGGAAAAAAACAAAACTTGTCGGATTTCTGCTGGGAGAAAATTGAGCTATTGAAGGTCATATCACCCAGCCCTAAAATAGGTCATAATCAATACATGACCAGCCACTTCATTAGGAATATGAACACTCTCCTCCTTCTTTGACACATTACTTCTCATACAAAAACTGCCGTTGAACAATCATCAGAGCATCACCTGACCACTTGTTTTGCTTTTTCTTTGGCTTTCCTGTGACAATATCCCCAAAAAGCGAACACAATTCCAACTTGTGCTTCTATGCGAAGGTTCTAGAAGTGATCAGAGTGATAAAATATTCTCACAGTGAATTTAGCAATATTTCCTAGTCCCTTTCCAATATCAATGTGTACGCCGAAAAGGAGAAGGAAGAGTCCACTAATGACTTCCTCACGATGGCTCTTCTTCATTTCCAACGCGGTTGTTGTGAGGTGTGGCACAAAGAAGCCACTTCTCCACCGCTCGCTGATTGACGGGCGGAATCAATTGCTCCCCATAGCATCCGTGTCAGTCTATTAGGCCGCCGCCCGCTCTAATGATAGGCTGCTCTCCAACAGATTATAGATCGCAGGCAACAAAGACTCGCCTGCTTGCCCGGCTATCATTGAGAAAAGCCTCATTCTCACTCACGGCAGGTAAACACACACAGATTACAATGTTGATGGCATACGGAATAGTCTACTCGTCTTTAATGGGGAATGAATTATTAATATGGTCGCATTAGTGAGAGACTGTTATGTTTCCTCGGTGTATAGTGAGGGAAATAATGATTTGATCCCTTGCCGCTCACTTACAAAGACATTCTCAAATTGTTATGGTTGTTTATTGATTATGCCAATAGACAGAATACCAATCAAAAGTATGTAAAAACACACTATATGAAAGTTGTAATGTGCATTTTATAGAGTCACCAACACTGCAGGTCGGACTTAAGTTTGCCAGTGAACATCTCAATGACTCAGAGAAGGCTTGGGAGAAAGTGTTGCTGTCAAATGAACCCACTGTATTTGGAGGATGGCAAAAATCCAAGTAAGTGATCCCCAAGCAAAACCTAAACTTGTACTTGGTGGAGAACGTCTTGTGAGATCAGGAGTATTGCTACTTGCTTGACTGTGCACAGCTGTGGGAGCCAAAATTCTGGTTTAGTTGTAAAGGATTGAAGACTTACTGTACATCACTCAATGAAATTCAGTATTTTATGCATTTTGAACTAATGTTTTGTCTAAAAATTTGAGATCATCCAATTCTTTGTAATTGAGCAATCTTACAAAGTCAACAGAAGACCAAAAAAAAAGTTTTTTTTTTTTTAATTCTCTCACTGTATAAGTATCATGATAAAAGCCTTTCCTCTGTTGGCACAAATTGGAAGTCATCAAAACAACAGGTGTTTCCTTAAAGCGCGCTCGCCACACACTCCTCTGTGTAATTGTAGTTGTCAAGTGAACACAACACGGACCATCTCACTGCCAACATGACTGCGGTCCAAACCAGGAAGTGCCAATAGCGTTTAGCCAGTTTTTCTCAGTGTTTACACTCCATCAATTGATTGACTTAATTGAAAAGACTTCTATATTTCCAACAATTGGCATTCCCTTCATGTTGACCTGGTCCGTGCTGCGTTTAATTACCTGCAGTAAAATTGGATCACTGGGAAAATATGGCACACATCAAGTGAGTCCCTCGCCCTAAGTGGCACTATTGTGTGTCGTCGGAGTTGGAAAAAGATGACACGAGGAGGCGAGACAAAAAGACGGGGGGCGCGGCTAATGAGACTGGTTAGCGATTCAAATTTATGGAAATGCTATTAATTACAGACACCTATCTCTCATGGCGGCCATTTGGCGCTAAAGGTAATTACAGGCGACAATGACAGACACGGAACAAGCCAACACGATCAAAGAAAGCGGGGGAAAGTTGCGTAGTGAAGCAGGCCCTGCCGCGGACAAGTGGGCCTCATTAAAGTCCCACGGTGTTGATCACCAATTAACCTGCTTTGTTTTTGTGCTTTTGATGCGGAGCCGACGCTGCCCTCAACTCGTACCCCCGATGAAGGCGGCTGGGAGTCGGTGCCCGGTTGCGAGACCGAAAGCATTGATTGGTCCTCGCAGAAAGGAGTGATTGACAGCTCGGCCTCAGTGGGGAATAATTAAAATGATATTTAGGTGAACGTCATGTGCTCATGAGACGGACTGACACAAAATGGTAGTCTCATTTGCACTCCACTAGAATAAAATTAGAATATTTCAAGAGACACTGATTGTGTTTACTTGGATGTCAGCATTATGATATCAACCAATCGTGCTAACCAAAACTTTTTTTTTTTTTTTTTTTTAACAAATTCTTAGTACAATAATCCCCTACTATTCACAGAGGATAGGGACTGACACCTGCCGCAAATAGCAAAAAACTACGAGTAATTGACACCCCCCAAAATTTATTATTGCCTATTTTTGTTGTTTAAACTGGAAATATACCACAGACTTGGATCCCCTTCTTCTTTTCCTTTCGGCTTGTCCCGTTAGGGGTCGCCACAGCGCGTCATCCTTTTCCATGAGAGCCTATCTCCTGCATCCTCCTCTCGAACACCAACTGCCATCATGTCTTCCCTCACGACATCCATCCACCTTCTCTTTGGTCTTCCTCTAGCTCTCTTGACTGGCAGCTCCATCCTCATCATCCTTCTACCAATATACTCACTCTCTCTCCTCTGGACGTGTCCAAACCATTGAAGTCTGCTCTCTCTAACTTTGTCTCCAAAACATCGAACCTCGTACATGTCCTGTATTATTCTAACATACTTCTCTGCCACTCCAGACTTCCGCATGCAGTACCACAGTTCCTCTCTGGGTACTCTGTCATAGGCTTTCTCTAGATCTACAAAGACACAATGTAGCTCCTTCTGACCTTCTCTGTACTTTTCCATCAACATCCTCAAGGCAAATAATGCATCTGTGGTACTCTTTCTAGGCATGAAACCATACTGTTGCTCGCAAATACTCACTTCTGTCCTGAGTCTAGCCTCCACTACTCTTTCCCATAACTTCATTGTGTGGCTCATCAACTTTATTCCTCTATAGTTGCCACAGCTCTGCACATCACCTTTGTTCTTAAAAATGGGCACCAGTACACTTTTCCTCCATTCCTCAGGCATCTTCTCACGCACTAGAATTCTATTGAACAAGCTGGTCAAAAACTCCACAGCCACCTCTCCTAGATGCTTCCATACCTCCACAGGAATGTCATCAGGACCAACTGCCTTTCCATTTTTCATTCTCTTTAATGCCTTTCTAACTTCCCCCTTACTAATCATTGCCACTTCCTGGTCCACCACACTTGCCTCTTCTACTCTCCCTTCTCTATCATTTTCCTCATTCATCAACTCCTCGAAGTATTCTTTCCATCTACCTAGCACACTGCTGGCACCAGTCAACATATTTCCATCTCTATCCTTAATCACCCTAACCTGCTGCACATCCTTCCCATCTCTATCCCTCTGTCTGGCCAGCCTGTATAGATCCTTTTCTCCTTCTTTAGTGTCCAACCTGCCATACATGTCATCATATGCCTCTTGTTTTGCCTTTGCCACCTCTACCTTTGCCCTGTGTCGCATCTCAATGTATTCCTTTCGCCTCTCCTCGGTCCTCTCAGTGTCCCACTTCTTCTTAGCTAACCGTTTTCCTTGTATGATTTCCTGTACTGTGAGGTTCCACCACCAAGTCTCCTTCTCTCCTTCCCTGCCAGAAGATACACCAAGTACTCTCCTGCCTGCTTCTCTGATCACCTTGGCTGCAGTGGTCCAGTCTTCTGGAAGCTCTTCCCGTCCACCGAGAGCCTGTATCACCTCTTCCCGAAAAGCTGCACAACACTCGTCCTGTCTCAGCTTCCACCACATGGTTCTCTTCTCTGCCTTTGTCTTCCTAATTTTCCTCCCCACCACCAGAGTCATCTTACACACCACCATCCTATGCTGTCTAGCCACACTCTCCCCTACCACTACCTTACAGTTGGTAACCTCCTTCAGATTACATCGTCTGCACAAGATGTAATCCACCTGTGTGCTTCTACCTCCGCTCTTGTAGGTCACCCTATGTTCGTGCCTCTTCTGGAAAAAAGTGTTCACTACAGCCATTTGCATCCTTGTTGCAAAGTCTACCACCATCTGTCCCTCCAAGTTCCTTTCCTGGATACCGTATTTACCCATCACTTCTTCATCACCCTTATTACCTTCACCAACATGTCCATTACAATCTGCACCAATTACGACTCTCTCTCTGTCTGGGATGCTCAGAACTACATCATCTAGCTCCTTCCAGAATTTCTCTTTCACCTCTAGGTCACATCCTACAGACTTGGCTCCCCAAACACTTAAAAAGAATTTCAAACTGATATTAACATTAACAATAAATTAGTTTTTTTAGGGGAAAATACATGCACGAGTACATGTACATGCGGCGAATACTCTCCTTAACTTCCATTAACAACCCGGGCTAAACTTAGCTCCTCCCTGATTTAAAAAGCAATTTGTATGTCAACGTTAATTTAACACCAAGTCATATTTAGACAGGGCCTTCAGAAAGAGCACAAAAAAAGTAGGTGACCTTTACAGGCGAATAGGTTCCACAAAAAAATGAATTGTGAAATATTGAACCATGAATATGTGGAGGATTACTGTACACATAGTAAATGGCTTGATTGCATCCATTCTAATCGGGTTCTAGTTCTACTACAATTGCATTTAGTGGAGCACTGGCCTCCACCAAGGCATCATTTCTTGACTTCTGTCATGTTTTGTTGCTAGAGTCTGACTTCTGAGCGGGACTCACTTTTGCTTTTCAACTTGTTGTACATCTGGCGAACAACTTTCAATTGTGCGTCGGGCTTCCAGGTGCGAAACATGTTTGTAATGCTGATTATGTTATCATGGTTGACTTGAAACCCGTTCACCAATTTGCATTGAGGTTACAGGTTTAAAGTGTCGATGCAGTAGAAGCATTTCGCTAGAGAAAGGGTCACTAAGGTCGTTATCTTGAGCAGCACACACGCAACAGCCCTGCACTGTGTTCACTATTTTGGTCTACAATCGTTTTCTCAAACGTTCACTTTGAGACACGTTTCAAAATGTTTGCATTTTTATTCCAGACACACTACTCTGTCCCAGGTAAATTCCCCCTAAGCCGAGGATCTACACCTAATTTAAATGGGGTTTGGCAAGCTTTTTTTTTTTTTGGAGGGGGAGGGAGGGGTTCTTCCATCCTTTGATTACACGCTAGAGTGTGATGCTAAATACAGTAATAACGCATATCACATTTTCAAATGCTAAACCATCAAAATGTTATCACGGTTAAACAGTAAACCTTTTACCAACTGTAATGCCCTTTAAAGGTATCCAAGTCGTCCAACATGCAAATACTACAGTTTGTACAATAATTACACTTCATTGAAACGCTTTCCTTTTCTTCAATTTTATGTTTATGTTTTCTCTTTATAATGTGATTTTTATACAAGACAGTACTTTTTATCTATTAAAACAACAAACAAACAAAGTGTTTTAGGGGAATAGATTAGTGACGTTTCAATTGATTTCAGTGGGGAAATGATTAAGGCACTCCAGAGACACAACTATTTCCATCCAGGCGATTAAAAAGTACATTTTACGTAATATCTCCCGTTCAGAGAAGTCAGACGTAATAGTATCTAGTGCTTAATCAAAGCTGCATAAACCTGCTCAAAAGTAAAAAGTCCATCAAACTTTAGTATGTCATAAATCATCAAAGGCCACTATTTGTGTATTGCGTTGATAAATCAGCAAATATGCAATGTAAAAATTGACTTCCCAACTGGTGATGTCACCGAAATGCCACTGCAAAGTTTAGCGAGCTCCCCACCACGACCACCACCACCACCACCCCCCAACCCCAGCTATGACGATATGAAAGTGCTTTAATTGACTGGAGCTCAGAGAGGAAGATTAGCACTTGGACGGAGATGAATAGGTGAGAAAATCTCGGGGCTGATTAGACTCCAACAAAATGGGTGGCCGCTTACAACTTTTATTATGCTGCGGTGGAGGTCATATTTAAAATGAGAGATTAGCCGCTCATCACAATATTGGTGGATTATCAGCTACCTGCTACCCTGGCTGCGGGTCGATAAGAGTTTGACTGCATTTCGAATTAATTTTCCTCAGCTTTAGAGCCTCCTATCTTGTTATTGATCACGGCGTTAATCCATAACCAAGCTCATCCTTTCCCCTGCGGAACGAGCAGGAAAAAAGACAAAGGCTCAACGCGGAGGACTGACTAAGAACTCGAAAAGACGTACAAGTTCCTCCTTCAGTCCTCGCATTGATTTCCACGACAGCGGGAGCTCGTCACACCTCGCTTCCTATATCTGTTTGTCTTTTCCAACAGAGGGACCCCCACTGCGGGTGAAATGCAGCCCGTGACCTACGACCCTCGAGGTCCGGCATTTGTCTCCAGTGCAGTGACCACAAACAACCCCTGGTTTTGCTGTAAATGTCAGCGCAGCACCGTCTCCGCCCTCTCGCCTGTGAAGCACAATGCTGCGCTCAAGCTGCACTAATAGGATACTTTGATGGCAGCGCCATCCTCACTTGTCCTGTGTGTTTGATAGCTGCTCAGCTACTCGTTGTCTCTTTCTGTCTCTGTCTGTGCACCATGCCCTAGTGACACTAATACCTCAAGAAAACGGCTATTAATTATAGATATATACTGTGTGTGTGTGTGTGTATGTACACACACACTCCTGTTACGCTTTTTTTTTTTTTCTTTCTTTGGGACTACACAAATGTTCTCCTTGTGTTACTGCCTGGTCAATTTATTTAATAAGAATGCAAATTCAAAAGTATTAAAAAAAAAAAAGAATATTGGTTGGAAAGGTTTTTTTTTTTCAGTCTTAACCCTCCTGTTACTTTCAAATTTCATTTTTTTCCCCCTCAAAATATACAAATAGATTGAAAAAAAATGCTTTGGTATGTTTAATGACTTTACATAGTTTTATGGGGACAGCCAGGTAAACTGTAAATGAACATGATAATGTCACTGTTGGAGTTTAAACCTCCCAAAAATTATTAGGAACAGATTTATTTTTATTTTTTATATATATAAAACACCCAAGTTTGTCAGTGACTTGATGTTGGACTCGCAAAGCAGCCCGAAATACATATTTTTTTTCATGTTGTTTTCGGTGTCTCAATTAAATTTGTAATTTAACAAACATGATCATTGACCTCAAAGGATTAAAAATTTAACAATGGTCAATTTTGACCCACTACTTGACGGGATGTTAATCAGGAAAGTTCTTTTAATTTCACAAGAAACAGAAATGTGTACAGAAAGGATGGGGAAACTCCGGTGTGTGGGCTGTATGAGCCAACCCGCAATGCCACTTTAAAAAACAAATAGAACCTCAGAGGACCATGTTATTTTAAAAAAAAGAAGACCCACAAATGCTCTTAATAAACATGCTCAATTCTAGCATTATTTTCATAAATATATTATGACCAGGAGAGGATTATTTATTTATTTATTTATTTATTTTTTGTATCTGGTGTAAGGAATGCAATTAACATGGAAACAGTAGGAACTATGAAAAAAGCACAAAATACTGTATGCCACATTTCTACCATTGTGTGCTATTGTTGCACTAAATGCTACCAATTCAGAATGAATGAATACAATTCTTGATATTTAAAGTTTTGCATTTCCATCACCGGATCAATTAATTTGTCATTATTCAATGAAGCCATTCAGTTAAATCAAATCTTTGAACAAACAATTTGCAAAGGTGTGTTTGCAGGTTGAGTCGTCAGTCCTAATAGACTGTCGTGATTCATGGTGTGAAGACATTGTGTAATGCCTCCAATTTTGAAGCACCGTGTCACACCCTTCCCCCCACCTCTGTTCTCTATAAACACACACACATTTCCTTGTCGGCGGGCCTCCCGAGGTTGGTGTCTGTGCGCTCGGACTCTATTGTTGCCCTCCGCTGGATAATGCCCTTATTAATTGTACCTCTTTGTAAGGTGTCAGCTGCAGCCTCCGATTGAGATGGATGGATCTCTGGAGTGTGCTCTGCTGCACAGCCTGCAACATGGAAGGGCTGCTCGAAAAACACAGTATTTTCATTATTCCATATAAAGACAGTAAGATTTTATTGCCATGATGAAACTTTTGTGTGTGTGTGTGTGTCCTGTAGTTAATTAGGTGTATTGAAGCCTCTGTGAAGATCAACAGCATTAACATCAAATCCTTTCCGTCTCATTAGAAGAAACAAAGTCCAGTTCATTGATGCACATTCATCCTGGCTGATGCTGGTTTTAGCTGCACAATGGATGCCTAGTCTTCCTCTGCACGAACATTCAGGTTTGATCACTCTATCAAACACAACGGTTTTTTTTTATGTGAACTCATGCTTTTTTGTGAAAGCAATTGATAGTGTTTACCTGATGGTGGTCAGTGGCGCATGATTGTCGAGATAAAACTGAATTCTCATGTTAGTTTAACTCCAAAATTATGATTTCAAAAAGCCTTTTCATGAGAGAATTTAAAAGATTGCACAACACTGCTGTGTATTTAATAGAAACCACAAATCATCGCTGTCTGGATGAAAACTGTCCAAAATTGGTCCATTTTATATTATATGAAATATATAATCTGATGTGTTGAAAATAGCTTGAGAACTTACTTGAGAATTTAGAATTATAAATTACTCAAAAGATATGCCGTTCTTTTAGTTTCCTGAAAAAGAATGGATTTGCAGATGCGAGGATTCCAACAATATTTTTATATACGTATGTGATATGAATCCTTCTATTACCTTGAAATTTTAAAGAGATTTTAAGATTTTAAAATAGAATTTGCATTTTGTTTATTTTTTATTTTTTTGATGTGCCAACGGAGAGCGGGTCACCTGTTCCGCATCAGAACGACCTATTAGAAAATGTAGAAACATAATTTTTTTTAGCAAAAATACGATTAAACTCTGCTGTCCATATTTTGAATAACTAATTTTCAATAGCATGTTCATTATTTGGCAGCATGGTGGACGACCAGTTCAGAGGTCATGGGTTCAAATCCGCGTTGCAGTCTGCCATTGTGGGTTTGCATGTTCTCCCTGTGCCTGTGTGAGTTTTTTCCGGGTACCCCGGTTTCCTCCCAAATTCCAAAAACGTGCGGTAGGTTAATTGAAGACTTTTGTCCTTGAGTGTGAATGGTTGTTTGTCTGTATGTGCCCTGGGATTGGCTGGCGAGCCCCCCTCTTGCCCAAAGTCAGCTGGGAGAGGCTCCAGCACGCCCGTGACCCGCGGGAGGATACGCGGCACAGAGAATGGATGGATGGGATTTCATTGTGTGTCAAAATGACCCGTTGCAAAATCTACATAAGAATATTAAAAAATAATAATAATAGTAAGGTTTAAATTGATGCCGCTGACATTTTTTTTTTTTTTTACATTTTGGGGAATTTTATTTTGATGATTGTATTTTTTTAATCAAACATAGAGCAGGTAAATCTTACATTCAGGGTCAAAATAACAAAATTGAATCCTATTTTTAATGTATTTTTGTTGAATTGGGATTACACTGATTCTGCTTTTTACAAATAAAAAATTAAATTGCATTGTGTTTTGTTATATTTTTTGTGATGATTAAAATCTGGGTCACACTGACACCCTGAACAGTGTTGTTAAGCAATAAACAACAGAAGTGTTCACTTGTCAATTTTTCCAGAAATAACATAAAATACATGCTCTGTGCTTCGGGTTAACAAGTTGCTGTACTGTAACATTATTCTCTTGTGCTAAAAAGCAGACGACCGAAGCGAATGTGTGAATTCAAAAAGAAAAAAAAAAAAAAAACAAAGAACATGAAATGATCCATTCCCTTTCAAATCCCATTTAAGAGAGGGCTCAGCACATTTTGATAGTGTCAATTGTTTCTGTCTCTTCAAGTGTGGCTGGAATGTTTGAATTTCAGCATTAAAGTGCAGCGCCCGCTGAGTTAAATTACGGTCTCGGGGGGCCGCCGGGTGGGAGTAATCAATAAGAATACAGAAGGGCGCCGTGTAGCTCGTCTGCTGCGAGGAGCGGGGACGCCGCCGCCCCTTAGCCTGTCCCCCAGCAGGTTAGATAAATATGATAGTGAAACGGGGGCACGCTGGATTATATGATATCAATGTGGAATCAGCCAAGTGCTATTACACTCTCCTGGCCCACTGTGAGTACTATTGACAAGGTTGGCTTTGAACGCCGCTCTCTTTGCTCACCTCGGCCCTCCCTCCCTCCCTCTTGCTGCGCAAGCGCCGCAGCAGGACTGGGATCTATGGCTGGATTTACACTGTATGTCCAAGTGCCCAATTCCCATTTAATTCCTGTGTCCCGTTTTCCTGTACATTTCCAATGGAACGTTTCCCATATGGCTGTGCTCACACATACGTAAATAAGCTTCAAGCTTCACCAGGCCCAGTCAACACAGATGTAACGAATAATCCATAAATAATACAAGTACGAAAGGTTACCGGTACATCGCATTTAGTTGACCTGGGCTGACTCTTGCCTCCATTTATTTAAATGAGAGTAGCCTCCACATCGAACTCTCATCGTACTTTATTTAATATCTAGAGAGAGAGAGATTATTGATCCCGCGAGGGAAATTAGACACCTCTAAAGTAGCATATTTATTTACACGGTAATGTGTATATACAGCACTTCTAATATATCATATTTCATGTTTATACACCTCTAATGTACCATATTTACACCACATTCAATGTCTATGGACTTATAATGCACCATATTTAATGTTTATACATCTAATGTCTTGTATTGACACCATATTTTATGTTTATACACCTATTGTAGCATATTTAGACCATAATGTCTATACACCTCTTATACATTATATTTAGATTATAAATAGTCTTTACACCTCTAATGTTCCGTATTTAGAACACGTTTATACACCTAATTTAGCATATTTACTGTATTACATTTAGATCACATTTCATGTCTATACACCTCATACACATATTATGTTGACATCGTATTTAATGTCTGTTGACCTCTGCAACGTTGTTAAATGTGATATAGCGCACCTCTTTACCATATTCAGCACAGATTTACTGTTCATATCTATACATCGCAAGTGTTGCATATTTAGACCATATTTTGTTTAATTGTCTATGAGTAGGCTGTAATTTAGCTTTACAGCAGATGTTAATGTGTTTATTTGTTATTTGTGTAGACGCAGGTGTGTATATGCCACAAGTTATATCCCATCTGTGCATTTGCACATTGGCAAATCAGATTTATACCCACATTTGGAAGAGGCATGATTCCGATCTGAATACATCGAAGACGTGAATTTTGGCTTGAATTGAATGTCTCGTATTGGCTACTTGAGGCCAAAAAATATATTTATTGTAATTGTCACATGTGAACCATGCCGTGTGAATTCAACCTGGATTTCACTTAGCTCCTAATACAAAATTTTAAGCTGCCGCCTTCAAGTTGGTGACACTGACGGGGGACCTGTGTGGGCCACGCTCTACCAATAAAATGTTTTTTTCTGAATAACCTACAGTGTCGGTTCAAGGGATTTCGTCTGACACTACAGTCAATTAGCCGCCATCCGGCTCACCAGTTGCTCATACAGTAACCTCAGCACTGGTCTACTCGCACTATTGATTGATGGGTGGTGGGGGGAGATGAAACCTAAAAGGCCATTATCGGCATCCTCTTCGGATAGACCCGGTACGGGCGCTCTGGCAGGTCGCAACCTCCTTTGTGTAAGCAAGCCTCATCTATAGCGTCATTATCGCGCTTGTGTTAAATGACACGCGGGTCAACAAAGGTACTCCACGTTGATGTCTCACGTGAATAATCTTCATACCAAATGTCACGTGGCTGTTTTATCCATCGAGATTCAAGCATGTTGGAATAGACGGCCATTGAAAAGCATCTCCAAACTTTGGGATGAAGACAATCAAACCTCACAAACTTGGGAGATACGAATCTGTACGTAAGTCAAGTCATCAACTTGTACTCACGCTTTAGTAAAGTCATACAGTGAACCTCCATTCGTGGCAGGGTGCACATTCCAAACCCACCTGCAATAGGTGCAAATCCATGATAGAGAGAAACCATATAAAAAGATTTGTTTTTTATAGTTGTACCCCTCCCACACACTTTAAACACACTTAACCTATTTAAACACACTTAAGCTTGCATTGTTAACAAATTTAAATGCAGAAAAAAAATCATTTGAAAATGTATTGCCAATACTTGATGTATTGTAGCATCTATATACATACTTGTGCCTTTAAGAGGCAGGGCCTAATGGGGTGGCGTGTGACATCAGCGAGTGTGTGAGAGTGACTGGGCTCCTGAGTGAGCATGCTCATTGTGTTTATGTTTAACTTTTCCCCGCCGTTCAATAAACAGCTGAAAAGTTCGTCGGCAACTGTGGCTCTCCTTGCCCACGTATGAGTGCCTTACATGAGTAAGTATACTGTAAAAACTCAATACAAAACGCAATGTAGCGGGGGGGACGCTCATGATTACAGTAAATATTTGTCTGAACAATACTTCTGGGCCATAAATGTGAAGCATTCAAAATGAAAAACAGGAAGTACAGTGCTAACTTGCTGCTTCCGTTCTGAACTAATGACTGATGGTCGCTGTTGTATTTGAAAGAAGAAGAAAAAACAGTCTCATTGATCACAATGAAACTTTATTTCTTATGTGTGTAACCCTCTGGCTTTATGAAATGTACCAATAATGTGTTTCCAATAATTGAGCCCACTTGGAATCATCTTTTAGGGGCCTCAGCACCCAAGCTCTCATCAATTTCTGTGAGTGAGTGTATCCTGTCGGAAATGTATGTACGTACATGTACAACCCCAATTCCAATGAAGTTGGGACGTTGTGTTAAACATAAATAAAAACAGAATACAATGATTTGTAAATCATGTTCAACCTATATTTAATTGAATACACTACAAAGCCAAGATATTTAATGTTCAAACTGATACACTTGATTGTTTTTAGCAAATAATCATTAACTTTGTATTTTATGGCTGTAACACGTTCCAAAAAAGCTGGGACACTACTATGGCTACTTAGGAACAGGTGGGTGCCATGATTGGGTATAAAAGGGGCTTCCCTGAATTGCTCAGTCATTCACAAGCAAAGATGGGGCAAGGTTCTCCTCTTTGTGAACAAGTACATGAGAAAATAGTCGAACAGTTTAAGGACAATGTTCCTCAACGTACAATTGCAAGGAATTTACGGTTTTCATCATCTACGGTCCATAATGTCATCAAAAGGTTCAGAGAATCTGGAGAAATCACTGCATGGAAGCGGCAAGGCCGAAAACCAACATTGAATGCCCGTGACCTTTGATCCCTCAGGCGGCACTGCATCAAAAACCGACATCAATGTGTAAAGGATTTCACCACATGGGCTCAGGAACACTTGTGAAAACCAATGTCAGTAAATACAGTTTGACGCTACATCCGTAAGTGCAACTTGAAACTCTACTATGCAAAGCAAAAGCCATTTATCAACAACACCCAGAAACGCCGCCGGCTTCTCTGGGCCCGAGCTCATCTAAGATGGACTGGTGCAAAGTGGAAAAGGGTTCTGTGGTCCGACGAGTCCACTTTTCAAATTGTTTTTGGAAATTGTGGACGTGGTGTCCTCCGGGCCAAAGAGGAAAAGAACCATCCGGACTGTTATGGACGCAAAGTTCAAAAGCCAGCATCTGTGATGGTATGGGGCTGTGTTAGTGCCAATGGCATGGGTAACTTACACATCTGTGACAGCACCATTAATGGTGAAAGGTACGTACAGGTTTTGGAGAAAGATATGCTGCCATCCAAGCAATGTCTTTTTCATGGACGCCCCTGCTTATTCCAGCAAGACAATGCCAAACCACATTCTGCACGTGTTACAACTGCTTTCCTTTGTAGTAAAAGAGTGCAGGTACTAGACTGGCCTGCCTGCAGTCCAGACCTGTCTCCCATTGAAAACGTGAAGGGTAAAATTCGACAACGGAGACCCCGGACTGTTGAACAGTTGAAGCTGTACATCGAGCAAGAATGAGAAAGAATTCCACCTACAAAGCTTCAGCAATTAGTCTCCTCAGTTCCCAAACGTTTATTGAATGTTGTTAAAAGAAAAGGTGATGTAACGCAGTGGTAAACATGACCCTGTCCCGGCTTTTTTGGAACGTGTTGCAGCCATAAAATTCTAAGTTAATGATTATTTGCTAAAAAGAATAAAGTTTATCAGTTTGAGCATATCGAATATCTTGTCTTTGGAGTGTATTCAATTAAATGTAGGTTGAACATGGTTTGCAAATCATTGTATTCTGTTTTTATTTATGTTTAACACAACGTCCCAACTTCATTGGAATTGGGGTTGTACATGTACATATTGTATGTATGTAATCCCTCGTTTATCGGGGCGTTAGGTTCCGGACCACACCCGCAATAGATGAAATCCGCAATGTAATTTTTAATTTATACATATTTGAAAGCTATATGAACCTCCCCTGTGTCTTATTCATCTTTCCCACACTCCTACTCACCTCTACCATACTCTTATAAACACGTTCTATACTCTTAAATACCTTATACCCTCTTACACATACAGTAATGCAAAGTAGCACTGTACACTATGTACATTTTATTCCTTGTAATATGTGTTTTAATGAAATTTTCTTTTCACATTTAATGGTTTATTGTAGAAAGCGTTTATTTTACCACCCAAAAAAAATCCAACATAAACTCAAAATCCAGCGATATGGCGAATTATGCGCAGTATGAATATCAAAACAAAAGAAAATCCGCAATGCACTGAATCTGAAATAGGTGACCCGCAATATAGCGAGAGAAGTCTACCTGTCCCCAATACGACTCCGTCCAAAAACTCAATCAGTAGCACCTCCTGATAAATTAGAGGAAAAAAAATTGCCCCCGACACCAGTTTCACTGATCGACGTAAAGTTTGATGGACATGTCTATCATGACAGATGCACAAAAAAGTCTGAAATTGAACAGGAATTCTGCTATTTGGGCTTGGAGAAGCCATCTTGGACAAAATCCAGGGATTGCAGGTGCGTCTGCAAGGCATCATGAATATTTAAAATAAAAGTGGAAACATTTTGATTGTTTTTATTTCATTTTTTTACATTTAGTTTACTTCAGCGGTGTAGTTAAATATGTGCATGAGGAAAGTTAGCAATGCAGGCCATCACACGAGCTGCCTCAAACCGGGAGGAGCGACCCAGAGAGACACGTTATGGCTGCGTCCATGTAACGACTTCCCAATTACCTGTGTCTTATTTTCATGACCTCCCCCCGTCACGTCGCTACTGGCAGGACTGTAGTTCAGGTATTACATCAACAAACAATTTAAATGTTATTTCGTAGTAACGAAGATGGTTATGGGAAATGTACCAGAGTAAAAATATGCATTCTATTTAGGAAATGTAGTGGCGTAAATGTTAAAATTGCCAGAAATATAAATAACGGCGTAAAGTACAAATCTGTAAAAATTGTACTTCAGCACAGTAACAAAGTATTTGTACTGTTTCATATTACTAGACTGCTCACAGACAAGTATTCTCTCTGCTCTGTGGGAACAACGATTATTAGTGGAGTTTAGTTGAGGACCTTGTTTGCCTCTTATTGCTGTTATTTACACTTCTACCGGCCTTTTTTTTTCATAAATGATCACTTTATAATCTGCCATATAGTGGGGCATGAACATTGGCTTGTGATATAGTGGGTATTCACTTTAATACTAAAGAACACTGATACTAATATCTATCTCTCTATCTATCTATCTATCTATCTATCTATATATATATATATTTCTGCTGCTTAACGTAAAATGAGGCTGCTGTTTAAAAAAACTAAAGAAAGAGAAGGTGCCATCTTTATGGACTGAAAAAATATATACTGTATTTTCTTCTCACATTTTACTAGTGCGAATTTTATTTAATTTATCGGGCATAAAAATTTTCAGAGTGGAAAAAAGGCACAGGCAGGAAGCATTGTAGAAATTATATTTTCAGTCAGTGCATCAACCCAATCCAGAAGTGTTTTATCATTATTAGTCGTTGTAGTGACACAAGCTCATTTGCATAAGGTCAGAGTCGAACCTCCTGATTAAAGTTTGGCAGCATCTCCGTCTCTTAGCAACACTGCATTTCACTCTGCGGATTTCCACCGCTCCTTCTGGGCACTTATCTCTTCCTCTCGTCTATAATGAAATGCCAACCAGCTCGCAGAGGAGAGGAAGAGCGCGAGGACTTGGTGGCAATCAATACAGACACGTCGCCTCTTTTGCTCACATCTTGTGTTTGTGAAGAAGTGTGTCCAAATGAGAATGAACCCACAGGTAATTGGAGACACCTGCAAAACAAAGGGGGAAGGATGCAGGGGTGCAAATTTGGCCAGTGAGAAAGCAAGGCGGGCTGGCAGGCCGAAATGGGGGGAGGCGTTAAAAATTTTTTTTAAATAAAATATTTGCCATGTTGAGAAGAATGACTGGAAGGTCACATTTAGGACAAAAATGTATATCACAAAGACATGATAAGCTCCAAGTGTTGTTGTTAGCAACTGGAGCCAAGTCATTATCTATCCCATAATTACCCCCCCCTGCTGAGCATGATGACTTCATCATTTTGCTCTTTAAGCATGTGTCTAAGTTGCACCTTGGACACATTTAGCACATTGTCACCACATCAGGAGCTTCACTTGTGATTATTGAGATTGTTAGCTTGCTTATCAATAAGTGAATGTTCATCATATATTGATATTTTAATGGGTTTATGTCAAAAATAAATCACTAACCCTGTGGTATTTGTAAAGTGGACATGTATGGTTTATATTTTGTGTTTAGAATTTGTAAAAATGTTTTTCTCTTTAATTTTTAATGATGTGCATAAATGAAATCAGGACCTCATGTTATTTATTTTAAAATGTGTTTTTTATTATGTAAATGTTGTTTTAATTAAATTTGTAATGTTTGTATTTGAAAATAAATCGCATACCTTGAGTTATTTATAGGAAGATGGTCATTAACAGTATATTTTGTATTGTTTTTGTTGTATACTTTTTATTCTTTAAATAGAAAAATAAACTACGGAAGCGTATTGAATTCACTTGGATTAAAAAAAAACCTGTTTTTCTGAGTAATTTATTTGAGGGCTTTGTTTTTGTGAATAATTTTTTTCTGTTTTTCTGACTTTTTTCACCTGTTTTTCTATTTTTTTCTGTCTTTCTGACTATTTTTTTTCTGAAGTGGACAAAAAAAATTGTCAAGAAGCAGGTGGAAAAAAATTCATCATAAAAACAGAAAACAATATTCAAAAAAACAAAGCCCTCAAAAAAATTACTCAGAAAAACAGGAGTTTTTTTATCCAAGTGAATGCCCTACGTTTCAGTAATAAACTGCTATTGTTTGAAATATTAGTTTTTTTTTCTATGCATTTATGCAAATACTTGGATTAAGTTAAACTCAACACAAGGTGGGCAGAACATTAGGGAATTGAATTTATTATTTTTTTTGCCGTTCAATGATACAACCACAATAATAAACGTATCTTAAAATGAATACACTTTGATCAAAAGTGAGCTTTACTATCTCAAAATTAATTGATTGATTTACTACTATACTATATATTTACTATAGTTAGTTTATATTAATAATTTAATATGTATAAATGCAGCATTAATGTTTGCCAATATTTTGCATTGGCTTCTACGGTTATACAGTGCATCTATTGCTATTGATATTTAGTATTGTTTGCAACATTTCAAGTCAATTCTTCCTGTTTTTCCCCTGTGGAGGACAGAGGTCTTTTTTTTGTTTTTTGGGGGTGGGGGGGGGGGGGGGGGGGGGGGGTTCAGTTGAGTGATTCAAATGTCACCAAAGGACTAATGCCTGTCTTTTTTATTGTGACCCGATCCGCCCCTTCGTGTGCACTCTCTGCGTGAAAGTCCACCCACGCAAATGGTTGGACACAACACACCTTTCGGTGAACCATATTGACCCCAGCCGGAGGGGGCGGTGCAGTGCACCGACTGGCCAATCGTGTGATGATAATGACAGGAGTCGTCACGTGACTCCCGCCTGCTTCTTCGTCTCTTTTTTTCTTTGTTCCCTTGTCTTCTTCGTGCCCGGCCTGCACGTGCGTCTTGTTCATAGACATTTCCTAGAATGTTACAATTCATATTTTGATTGCTAACTTTTTTTATATTACTTTTATAATTTCTTTTATAGCACATTTTTATTGCACTAATTTATATACATTTAAATTGTGTTTTTAATTTGACTTGAAGTGTAGCTTGTGATTGTTTTAAGTTAAATAGCACACCAAATAACACATTTTTATATATTTCACTTGATTTGTTCTATCAAAATTCTTAGTGAGATGTCATGAAAACAACAGCAATTATCTTTTAGTACATTTTTTTAATCTACTGAAGACAACGCAAGTTTGAGCTAAAAGCTGCATCCTCTGTTGCCATTTCTAAAAAGCTGTTGAAAACATTTGTATAGGCAGGCATTACAGTAGAACTGGATAGTTTTTTTCCCCTTGTATTGATATATTAGTTGGTATATTTTAACTTGAACATTTTGTGAGTCCTCTCTGAAAAGTGCCATATGAATACAAGTAAGTTATGCTTTCAATTTTATATAGAATATTGTCTATACACTTTTTCCAAACTTACCATACCCTCTGAATTATTATTTCTCATATATACTAAACTTAATGTGAATACCTTTATATTTTGTGTGTGATTAATGTAGAGGATTACAATGTTGTGAAGACTCTTAATAAATAAATACATGCAGTTATATAAAGAAATATATATAATAAAATACATACGTGCATATTTTAAAAAATAGCTAGGTTTAAGAGGTTAATAACCAAAGATAGACTCAATAATGAATACATAATGAAAAAAAGTCAATTATTATTATTTTTTTTTAGTAAATACAGTACATTAGTTTTTGTACTGAATTCTATGAACAGTCCTTGTCAACAGGCCACTTGATGTCTGCACAAATGTCATCCTTTTCCTCATTCAAGGAGATTTTGGTACAAAATTCACTTTACCACAAAACATTTTTTGTAAGTTGAAGACAATAATCTATCAAATTGTCCTCATAAAATGTCATCTTTTTACTAATTATTGTGGGTTTAAAAAAAAAAAAAAAGAAGTGTCCCTTCATGTCACGAAACAAATGCCGAAATGAAAAATCTGTTTTAGTTGAGGGTTACAGTAACTTTTTGTACAGCATCATTCTTCATTCTTACTGACATAGGAGCAGCGTTTCCAAATTGCTGTCTGACGAGATGTTTCTCTGCGCCTGCCTCCAATTCAGCACCAGTTAGAGAAGCTTTTTGGATATCAAACTAGCCAAACGTGTAAAATTTACACTATACATGGCAAATTTCTCAAAACGGGATCTGTTATTGATAAACCACACAAGGCCTGCGACTACCACCACTGATTAAAACCCCAAACTCCTGGAGCAGACTTCTGCGAAAAGATTCTATCGGGAAGGCTGTACTGGAACTCCGCATCAACAAAAGCTCGAAGCTCGCTGACGCTTCGGAGAGTGATAAATCCTTACCCGTAGCGACTAAGTTTGTTCAAAGCCTTCAAGCGGAAGATTATGATGGTCAACAACCTCGCGGGCTTACATTGAGCGTTGTTGCTGATGCGCAAGCAAAGCGGGCCAACTTGTTTTCAGTATTCTTGGACTTTCGGTTTACAGCTTGACAAACAGCAGCCAGGCCGTCGCTTCATCAGTCCTAGTGTACTCACAGTAATCATATCAAAAACTGTTTTTTGTTTGGTTTTGTTGGTCAAGCCAAAGGGAGGTCACGCTAATAATAGTCGAGGTCAACGGCAGGAGCCAGACAGTCTCCTAGTCACCATTCATTAGTGCTCACTTAATGACACACACACAAGGAAACGCCAGACCACTGATGATGCCAGCAGGATAAGCACAGCAATGTGGTGCTATACTGTATACATACTGTACTGTATGTATTTCGTTGGATGGATGGATAGATAGATAGATAGATAGATAGATAGATAGATAGATAGATAGATAGATAGATAGATAGATAGATAGATAGATGTTTGCTTTTGAACTCCTTTTTGTGGTAAAACAATATATTCTTGATGTTTAAAAACTTTTGAATGCTTTTTTCTTGCTTAACCCACTTTTTCATGAAATTTTCTGATTTAAACTTTGTTTGCAGTTTACACTCATATTTGCTGTTCAAACGCCTTTTTGCGGTTAAACCAATTGTTGTTTAAACTTTTTGCTCTTAAATTTCTGGTTTTAGTCCTTTCATTTTGTTTAACACCCTTTTTCCTCATAATTTTCAGATTTAAACTTTTTTTGCAGCTTACACCCATGTATTTGCTGTTTGAACCTTTTTTTTGTGGTTACAACTCATACTGCTATTTAAACATTACAAACGTTACATTTTTACCCTTTTTCTTGCTGTTTAAATCCATTTGTCATGCTGTAGGACATTTTTTTTTTTGCTTTTGAAACCTTCTTTTCTACTTTCCCTTGTCGAGACTTTAAGCAAACTGTAAAACTGACAAAACACTATAGAATTAAATATGTTCAAACACCATGTAATGTTCAACCAAGCCATTTAATTACGTAAGCTTAATGCTAGCATATAATGCAAAACCCCAAAGATGGGCTGACGACAATTAGCATAGATGTTACAGAAATAGTAAACCTTCAAACAACTGCTGCTTTAACAAACACACAGCAGCAACACATACAAATAGAGCATACACAATTACAGCCATATACTGTATTCTTTCTGCTCTATTAGAACAACACTAATACTGTTGGAGACTACAGTAATTGTTGGGAACCTTCTCTGCCTCCTGTTCTTTGCTGTATATTACTTTATACTTTATATTATTATTTTATACCTTTTCATTTATACTTACTGCATCTCTTCCAGGAGACCTTAGTGCTGCCCGGCACGTTGCGGTACAAAGTTGTATAATACAATTGCACAACTTTAAAGTAATACTTACGGAAGTATTTTGTTTTTTAATCTTTAACTAGCACAGACGTGTTCATATGTCCATAGGCCGTTTCGAAAGCAGTATTACAAATCTGTGATATGACGGTGGCATGAAGTATGACTCATGATATAGGGGTGTTTATTTGATTTCGGGCACCTTTGATTTTCGTTTTTCTCAAAAATAAAATGTCACAAAAACTATATATACCTACCTTACCTTAATTGTCATCTTTCTGTGAGTCAGAATCTGTTCATGTCCATATATATTGTTTTAAGATATACATATTTTTTTATTTGGTCTTTTTGTCAGATACCCTAGAGAAATGTCATTACCGCCACAATGGCATATTGATTAAAAATTGATTCATCTTGTGATGACATTTCAATTTTTTTAGCTAACTGTGCTATGCTGGTAGACTTAGCTTGATTTTTTCTTTTAGCTAGCTAGTCATGTACAACATTTGTATATGATTATCAAGTTTTTACAGGAAAATCTTTAAACATATTAACACTACAAGTCGTTTGGTAATGACATGCAATAAAAATAACATGTGACTTACGGGTACAAATGAGGAAATAAAACTTACTCTCCCAGTTATCAAAATGTCTGACTTCCTTCTGTCCTAGCATGTGCTTGAGTGACAAGACAAAATGACACAGGGAAAAAAGGAATCAGATTTTGAATAAACTTTATTGATCTGAAAATGGTCAATGTGGCGGTAATGACAGCAACTTTAAGGGACAGATATATTTTAGTAAAAATAAAAGACAGAATTTGAAATGCTTTGTATGTATGATGAGAAATCATTAATTATATTATATTGTAAGGAATTTATGGTAAAAGTTACACCATTTTAGCATGTTTTAGTAGAAAGATAGAGCTTCATATATCCAAACCCTGTGCTAGGGACAGGGTGAAAACTGTAAAATACCACCATAAAACCACTCAAAAAATTTCAAAATATACTAATATTAACATGAAATTTTAGACAACACTTATAATTGGGAACTTCCACTGCTAGTTATTGAAAAAATCTATTTAAATTGTACATCAAGGACACAAAAAGGCCCGTAATCAAATAAACACCTGTAGAGCGTATAATTTAACTCTTAGCATTAGAATCATTAGCCATGTTACCACGAAGCTTATTATTTAACAAGCTCAGATTTTTTTTATTTCAAAGCTACTTTGTAATATTCCAGTTGTTACCTTATTGAATCTGCTTGGTAGCATTAGCCATGTTACCATACCTTCAAAAACATCACTCTGAATGCAGTTTTCATTTGTGATGCACCTTGTATGTTTAGCCACATTAGCTGTGCCACCAAAAACAGGAATAATCTCAGCAGTGTGGTTTAAGGCCACCACAGTCCAAATCAAATTGAAAAGATTGTGGAGTCTATATATATTCAGTATAAACGTGTAGACATTGTTTTGGATTTGATTAGAATGTGCTTCACAATGAAACACACTATTATTCAGTCAGTGGCCAACACAATGAAGCTCCCCATCTAGCAGCACGTCTGATAATGACCACACTGATAACGCCTCTTCTTCTTTTATATGATACGGGAAGAAAACATTTGGCCAAGGAAATTGGGCAGACATCACGTGTGGCAGCATTCATAATGTTTTATTAAAAAATGCCCCACGTCGGTGAATGTTTATATAGTGTAGCTGCTTGGTCACCACGCCTAAAAAGTCAATTATCATCAATCATCTATTGGTTGTCGTTAGTGCAGCAGTGTAAAGTCTCAAGAAGGGTTGGGCAAATTTTTGTGCTCAAGGGCCACATTAGATCTTGAAATTGCATGGTCATTCTAAGATGAGGTTAAAAAAAAAAAATCATGTTAAAATGTGTATGGAAAACATTATTTTAATCATAAAATAATAAATCATACTCACTTTGAATTGCATTATTTATAATTGTTTTGATTATAATTAATGACGGAATTATTTAATCAAATGTAAATGTAGTTTTATTTTACAAGTATATTTATTTTTTACAATCAGTAAATTAACACAGATGAAAAATTGTAAAAATAAATAGGGGGAAAGTAAATGACTGCAACACCAAATTATTCGCACCAAAGAAATTCATACTAAATTTAAATAACATTTCTGTAAATATTTTAATTCTGAGTGTAGAAGTGTATATGTAAAATTATTTATTTTAAAAATATTTCTATTTTAGGAGTTAGAATGAATAAATTAATACATTCATTAATTAGACTGAATTCATAAAGAAAATGGGCAAATATGATTAAATATGTTTTATTAAATTATTTGTTAATAAAGAAATTCATACTAAATTTAAATTACATTTCTGTAAATATTTTAATTATGAGTGTAGAAGTGTATATGTAAAATTACTTATTTTAAAAGTATTTTTTACTTTAGGAGTTACAATGAATAAATTAATGCATTCATTAATTAGACTGAATTCATAAAGAAAATCGGCAAATATGATTTAATTAATTATTTTAAACACTTTTGCGGGCAAAGGGGTAAATTCATAGAATTCTAGTTTTGTTTAATATTAAAATAATATTTCATGCTCAATTTATTATTTAGAATGAATTTAATTATAATAAATGAATTAACCAATTATTAAGGGTATATATATATGTATATATGTGTGTGTGTGTGTGTGTGTGTGTGTGTGTGTCTGTGTGCGTGTGCGCGTTAAATGTATATGTACATATTTAAAGTTTTTTTTAATTTAGTAACTTTTTTAAATAAATACATAGATTTTAATTAACCAATAATAATAATTTATTCGAGTTGTTGTATTATCTATAATTAATTTAATTATAATTCCTTCACCAATTATTTTAAATCAAACAATGTTAAATATGTATAATTGTTAATTTTACAAATAATGTTCATTTTAGTATTTACAATTTATCAATCAATAAATTATTTAACAAGATAAATGAATACAAATATGAAGAAAAAAAATCAATACTACCAAAAAAGAAAAATGAAAACAAATGTCTAAATGAATGCAACAAATATTTCAGGACTGTTAATATTGTAAATGCTTGGTGGGCTGAATGGAGCGGGCCATGTCTAGACCGCGAGCCATAATTTGCCCACCCTTGTTGCCTGGAGTGTATTTTTTGTTGCCATTATGTCCAGATGAGTGAAGCTGTCAGAATGATAATACGAGCTTTCAGTGGCGCGTTGTGACACTTGTCCCCCATCCCGGCACGACAGGGTCACGCTAAAATTAAAAGTGACAGTGGGAGCGAAGTGTTCAACAGCCTGATTGGACCAAAAGCTGTCACGGCTCAGATCAGAGCTCTTTAACACCACACAGGGCCTTGGAGCCCAGAGCTTTCTTCTCTAAGCCCCGCTTAAGAATACAAGACATGATCACTTCACCTAAAACTGCTTCTGATACTCATCGAGATTTCTGTTGGGATTGGAAAAACTGGAGTATGTCATCACCCCAGAGCAAACTGGTTGTTTTAGTCAAGATCAATTTTAATTGAGTCATTGGTGTCAACGTCCCCCTTCGTCACCGTGTTAACAGGGATGCTAACGTCACAGCGTTGTCTTCTTAGCTCACAAAGTCGTGTTTATGTAATTATTTGAACCGCTTCATTGTTGAATCTCCCTTCAAGTGTTAGCCACGTTAGTCATGTTCGCATGAAGCCAAAAACAAGAAAAAATATTTGTCACAAGTCACTCAGAAAGCTATGTTTCTCCTTTTTAGGTTTGAGCTATCCAAACGTTTAAATCACTTTGTAGCATTAGCAACATTAGCATTGTACAATTCGTAATGTCCAAAAAAATGTAACTCAGTAGTGCCATTTTAACATGAACTATCGATTTAACTAACGATCTAATCTCCCGCATAGTGTTAGCACTCTCGCTGTGTTCACGAAAAACACATTGAATATGTTGATTTTCACATTTGATATCCGATTTTTTTAAGTTAGCCACATTAGCCATGTTACCATGACACCAAAAACTAAAATAAATGTTCATAATGTCACGTTATTTGACTGTTGTGTTGATGTGCAATGATAACACGTGTAATCCACCTTGTAGCGTTAGCCACAGTAGCTGTGTAGGCATGAAGCCAAAACCAGAACAAATATTTAGATCACAACTTGCTCATGAAGCGATTTATATTCTCCCTTCTAGGTTTGCGCTATTAAATCATTAAAATTGCCCTGTAGCATTAGCTACATTAGATGTAGTAGTGTGACACCAAAAAACAAGATTAGCTGATTAGTTCCAAAACCAAGCTTTGATTTTATGCTTGTTTTGTTTGTTTTTTTTTACGTTTGAGTTGTCTGATTATTTAATGCGCCTTCTCGCATTATCCACATTTGCTCTGTCAGAATACCACCAAATCAGAGAATGAATGTTCATTATCCCATGACATGGTTTAACTAGCATCGAACATTATGATAATTTCAACCAGTGGACGATACAATTATTTGTAATATTAGCCACATTACCATGCCACCAAAGAATAAGAATAAGCTTTCATAATATCAGAAGGCTTAACTAGCACCGAAAGGTGTTGTGCTAGGCTAATCTAAACCAGTGAGTTATCCTTACAGCATTAGCCACATTAGCCATGTTAGAATAAACGTTCATCTCAGAGCAGGTTTGCCGAGCACATAATGTTGTGGTAATTTAAACTAGTAAAATATAAATTGACTGTCCATTGTATTGCATATTGTAAATGTAGCCATGTTAGCATGACACCATGAATTAGAAATAACATTTGTTAATCATTTGAGAATGTTAAACAAGCACAGTCTCTAATGGGGCTTCGCTAATTCAAACCGTTAAGTTATCTGATGCTGTGCTAATTTTTAACTAGTGAATTATCCAATTAATTGTTCCCCTCGTAAGATTTGACAGATTAGCCGTGTTAGCACGACAAAATAAATGAAAAACATTTTGAACGTGTGGTGTTTTTATGAGACTTTTTGCCTGACAACAATGAAGACTTCAACCCCCAGGATCCTTTGCAGTCACCTTCAGCTGCATTTTACATTGGGTGGCGTTTTTAGCAGCAGATATTAGCAACTGTGAATTATGGAACGCTATCATCTTGACCAAATCCGCTGTTGAAATGATGATCATCTTCAGAAATGATGAAGATCATTTTCAGATTTTCCATCAGCTGGAGGTGTCCATTTTGTGTCCTGCTGAGAACCCTCCAGCGTAATAACAAAGCGCAGCAGAGAGCTGAAGTGAGACCACCACTGTAGCAAATCTGAGGGGATTTGCACGAGATCTTGAGTGTAGCCAGCAGGAAGCACAGCACTGACAGATCACGTAGCTTCATACAGTAGAAGAAACAAGACAATGCTCGCAGACTTACCTTCAACGATTTTTTTGTTATATTTTCTTGTTACAATGGTACCTTGACTTATAACTGCCCCAATTTATGATTTTTTTTTTTTTTTTTTTTGTCACAGTATTTATTTTTTGCCTTGCATTGCGAGCCAAAATTTATGGTACAAGCACGCCGCCGCTCGAACGTAGTGAAGGAGGGGGGAAAATGCAGCAATTAAGGTACTATATTGCTCTCCCATGTGGGCAACGAGAGTCACAGTCGCTGATCCACTTTCAGCCGTTTATTGAAGGGGACAAGCAGTCAAAAACACAAATACAAAATGAGAGTACACTGGCAAGGAGCTGCTGTAGGCCACAACTCACACCCAGACACTCACACGCAAGCTAACTGGCCAGTTTAACTCCAGCTCCCGGATTCACTCATGAGGCCACGCCAACACATAACACATTGTACTTGGTTGTCCACATGTTGTACACTTATAATGCAACAAACACATTTTTGTTTTATATATTTACATTTCATAGTGTTTTGTTATCTGTTTATTATTGGTGTAAAGAAGAAATGTGTGGTTAATTCCAAAATAATCACCTATGGTTTTAATCCACTTCTTTAGAGGAAACATCCAAGGGTCCTGTTGATCCATTCATTCAAAATTAAGAAACGTAATTAAACTCTAATCAAACGTAATTAGTAATACTACTTTGACAAAGTCATTGAAATCGTAGTAACACTACTATTACATTTTCAACTGGGTAACGTAATCTTCTTAACACTGTAATACAGTGCTAAAATTGTTTTAAGAATTTACAAAAAAAAAAATGTTCTTTTACATTTGTAATGGACCAAACATTTAGGAATTGTACAATTGTTGGGATTTTCCTGTGGCGAATGTTTGTCAGAAGAAAAAAAAATCTTTACACGGGATGGTGCAGGTTTACAATTGCGTATGACAGTAAAATGGGGGAAAATGTGTTTAAAAAAAAAATCAAAATCCTGCTTGTTGTTATGCCCAGCCATGTTGGCACTGACAATGAAAAAGGCAAAATAGTTCAACTTCATTGCTTGTCTTTCTGCTCGTGCAGTGAAACGCTTGGCAGCGCTTCCATTCACTTAGAGGAGGAGGACAAGCGAGGATCTTTCCGCTTTTAACTGTTTGATTGTTTGAATATATGCTGGAGTCATCATTCATGTTTGCATGTTTGAAGGCCACAACATACTGTGTCCTCTGTCCGTCGTCTTCATTCCTTCCTTCGCAGATCTCAGCTTGAAATGTAGCAAAGATGTGTTTTCTCTTCTTTCTTACTGTCCTTCTTTCTTTCTCTCTCTTTCTTGCTTTGAGAAGCAATCTCTGCCTGCCTGTGACCCCTGACAGCTGCACATCTCTTTATTCCTCTCTCTCGCTCCTCTGGCACTTCATTTACTGCAAAAGCTCTCAGATTCACACCTCTGCAAGTGTTTATTAAGTGTACACACGCACACGCATGGCAGAGTGCACCTCAAAGGCTTCGAGAAAGCGTTGGGAGGGAAAAACATGCATGGTTGTCACACGTATTCCATATGCTGCTTCCAAAGTTGTGGAAAAATCGGTTCTATTGCATTCAAGACACACACGCACACAAAATATTGTGTTTGAACTGCCGTATCAATTTGTGGGCACATTAAAAAGTTGTAAGTTGCAAAACACGATTGCATTTGAATGCACCAGTGTTATATACAGTGGATATAAAAATTCGACGCACCCCTGTTCAAATAAATGATGAGACCATGATAAATCATTTCACAACTTGTTTTTTTTCCCAGCATTAATGTGACCTGTTCTCAATTGAAATAAAATTATATCTTTTGAGAGGGAAGGTTAAAATAAACAACTGAGACAGTGTGGTTGCACAAGTGTGCACACCCTCTCATAACAGGTTGTCGTCAGAATTAACCAATCACTTTAAAGCTCGTGTTCAATGGGAGCCAGCACACACATGTCACCATTTAAAGTATCTCTGATTAACTCCAAATAAAGGTCAGAGGTTCTAGTAGGATTTTCCTGCAATTTTTGTAGTCACAATGTGTTCATGGTCCGCAGAGAGCTCCAGCAGCATCAGAGGGATCACATCATTCAAATGTATCAGTCACGAGAAGGGTACAAAATAATTTTCGAGGCATTAAATAGTCATCACGTGGAAAAAGTATGGCACAACCATGACATTACAAAGGTGGGCTTCAATTCCAAAATTGATAGGAAAGATGAGAAGAAATCTGGTCAGGGAGGCTGCCAAGAGGCCGACGGCAGCATTGAAGGAGCTGCGGGAATTTCTGGCAAGTACTGGCTGTTTAGCACACGTGACAGCAATCTCCCCTTTTCTCCGTATGGCTGGGCTAAGGGGTAGGGTTTCCACTCTGTGAATGCCTTAGCTTACCAAGAAAAAAAAAATCCAAGCCTGGCTACATTTTGGAAAATCGAATTCCCATAAAACAAATCTCCCAAACGCAAATGGGAAAATGTGTTCCAGGTTCAGGCTTCTGCTAAAAAAAAATAAACTAAAATGTCAGGAAAGGCCGAATAGAACAGCTCATCTTCATTTGGGGTCAATCAGAGGCTCGATAAATTGTGGAATTTGTGTTCCGACTATGATTTAACATGAGATTGAATGTGATTGGTCCAGCCACATCCCACTTTATAAGAGGGCGTGCACATTTGTGAGACCCCATTATTTCAGTTTATTCAAAAAGATTTTTTAAAAAAGAAATCATTTGGTTTGTAAAGGTTATATAGGAGGGGGGGGGGGGGCACTTATCTTGGTCTAATATTTTTGGGTGATCATAAAAACCTGGCATTTGAACACGGGGTGTGTTGACTACAATATGCGCCACAGAAAAAAAAAAACAAACGACTGTATATGAACGCACCAGCGCTGAACGTGTTACCTGCCGGACTGTCATCGTGCAGCTGCAGCAACCCTCCGCTCGCTTGGCTCCACGCATGCACGCACGCCGGCAGAAGGCTCCTATCATTAGATCGCATGGCAAAGTCTTTATGCAAAGTGTTTTGCATAATTACATAGCAAAGCCGCGAGAGCCACCCTCGCGTTTGCTGGGTCACGAAGCATCGACAATTGCCGCCGCCAAACAGTCCGCACGCACCGCAGCCGCCAGCCAGCGAGAGCCGACAACAGCCTGCAGGAAACTGAAGCGTCGCAGCTTCTTCGCGCTCCGTTTTCCATCCGGAAAAGTGAAGCGAGAACAAAAACCGCTTTACTGCTTTACACTTTGGAACTATAGAAACTTTGAAACTTTGAAAACTCGCACTGCAAACTTTTAGACATCAATTTGGAACGACTTGGCGTCTTTTCGTTGTCACATTTTCCTCGAGTTAATTATTCGAGCCAACATAAATGGCAATAAATAACAATATAGGTGAAACATCTCGTTATAATTAAAGGCATTCATAGTCACATTTTTACGTCCTGTTTTAAAATCATTTTTAACAACAACAAAAATGCATGGTGTAAAATCGATTGCCATTTGGTTTTGGTTATTTGCTGTACGATTGTCTTCTTTTTTGTCATCTTGAAATCATTTCATCAATGCTGTAGACAATACTTTCCAATGAAATTTGCACACTTAAAATTGACATTTGAATTACATTGAATTGAATTTGAACAAAAATAATTCATACAATTCTGAGCTTTACCTACGTTTTATTCTAATTAACTGAGAGATACTTTGTAGGATTTGCTTCATTTTTAGAAACAAATTGGAATTATTTGTGCAAAAATACGCCGACATCATGCTGACGTTCAAAGACAAAATTGAAATTCGATTCTATTTAAACTTAGCTACATTTGTTGCATGACTTTCTTCATTTTTAGGCCATCTGTTTCAATTATTTCCGCCAAATGTGCAGACGTGATGCTTAGAATTTACAGACCAAAAATGTATTTTTCTTTCTAATTAAGTTGAAAACGAAAACGCATTCATTCACTGCATGATTTTTGTCGTTATTTTACACACTTTCAACATTGACATACTGCTGACATTTATGGACACAAAATCGATATTTTATTATAGTTGACATTAAGATTTTCATTGTATGTTTTTCATCTTTTTTTTTTATTTCCGACATGAAATTATTTGAGGAAGAATGCACACAATGCTGAAATTTGCAGACTTATTCTTTTGTTATTTGACAAAAATATATATCAAATACGTTATTTCGTTTCGAGTGGACTCAACTAATTATTATAAGAAACGTGCTGTCGTGAAAAATAAAGGCCAGTTTTGGGGGGAAATGAGTACAATTCAAATGATATCAAATAAGTTGGCCTTTAAAGGACAACCTTTCGATCCACATGAATGCCAGCTTTGTATGCGACGACAAGCTAAATAGAAACCAAACGAATGAAAAGAATGCAAAGTCATTTTGCAGGTTTGAAGCAAGAATGAACTCATTAAGAGCATGCATTTAATAGTTTTGGAAGACCGCAGCGTTCAAGCAACGAAAACGCCGTTTAGCGTTCCTTAAGTGAAACTCACAACAATCGATTTAAACACATCGGAAAATAATTTCATAAGGCCATTTCCTACCTCATTTCTATTTCGGATATCGTTCTGATATGCTGTTCTAAATTCTTGGGGTGGGCAATTGGAGGTTTTCGTTAGTGGTAAGATACGATCAACAAAATTATAACAAATAATGTGAAATATTTCACTCTGTGCAAAGTAATTGTATACACTATAGCTTGAACTGCTGAACTAAATTCCGTTTTCCACCATTTTGTCAGTTACTGAGATGCACTTGTACACTGGGGGGGGGGGGGGAATCCTTTGAATTGACTTCATTCGAACATGCACATCGGTTGCAAATGATTCAAATGTAGTAAACTACCATATTATTTGATACCTTTTCGAGGAAAAGAGGGAGAAATTACTCCATTTTAATAATGTGCAACGGAAAATTAAGTACCATTTGTCAGTGTAAGTAATTGTCAAGCAAACACATTTATATCAGGCATGTGGTGTTTTAAAATACTGCTAAATTCTTGTTTAAGTCACTATATGTGTCCTTTAAAAAAAAAAAAAAAAAAAGGAAATGACTTGGATGGAATGAAAATGAAATAAAATAATTTCCTTCAAGGTTTTCGTTGTAGAAAAGATTGTGGTATTGTAAGAGTAAAAAAAAAGAAGTTGTATATTTATAATTAAAATTTTAAATTGCGAAGAAAGAAAGAAAGAAAGAAAGAAAGAAAGAAAGAAAGAGCAAGCGGGTGAAAGAGCACACTGCTGAGGTGAAAGGTGCCGAAGGGCGCCCTCTGCAGGACGCCGCCGCCAGCGCACATGACGACGACCAACATTGTTCGCCGCCAGCCGGCCCCGCACTGGCTCGTCATCTTCCCGGCCGGTCGCTGCAGGTCATTAGTGCAGCGGGGCCCGGCGCCACTCACCGGGTCCTGTGGGGGTCACTCGGCGGCGGGGGGCAGGGGGCGAGGAGGAAGTGGGGGTCGGCTATTCTTTCCCCTCCTGTAATGTCATCTCCACGATTGACCGCACGTGATCACATTCACGGGCTCCCAACTTCGTACGAGAAGTAAGAAGTGATTCGGTAGCAATGAGGTGCACGTGCGCTGAGATTATTTGGGGGCTTTCGAAAGACGTGGACGTTGCGTGTGTGAAACGCAATTTCCATTTTTAAAATAATAACAAAAATAGAGAAATAAATACGAATATAATAATATTTGTATTTTTTTACCTGGAGATTTAGTGTGTGCAGCTAATCAAATGGTACGATTTTCAAAATGAATAAATAAAAATTATGAATAACGAAATGCTTATTATTAATATACATTTTGGGGGGTATTTTTCTCATTCATTTTTCCATTCCGTCCAGATGACAAAATAAATGTCTCCAGAAACTGGAGATGCAACGTTACCACAATTTTTTTTATTACATTTAAAGCCAAAACACCATTTTTTTTTTTTTTAAGAAATGTGATACAATATCCCATATCCCAGCACAACATCTGAGTTCCACAATTAAATCATAACGAACTCAATTAACAACTCGAAATAAATACATAAAATATTTCCCCAAATTACGAGTCTTTACGGTTTCTTTTTTTTTTTTTTAACACTTGAAGGCCGAAATTATTGTGGTGTTTTTCCCTTGTGGGTGTGAAGGCGTGAGTTGTCACTTTGCCGGTGATGACGATGACGATGATGATGATGCAGATGAAGACTGCCGTGAACCACAATTCAACCAACAGATTTCGAACTCACGCGGGAGGAAAAAGAAAAACGAGACGCCTTGGACGCACCATTGAGCGAAACTTTTTTTTCTCTCTCTATCTATCGAACAGGTTTGAGGACTATCATATTGGAGCATTTTTTTTTTGTTTTGTTTTTTAAAGGGACCAGTGTCACGTGTACCAACTTAAAACGGGCAACGTGTGAAGTCCTCCATCCCAAACAACCCGTCATAAATATATGTTGATTATGAGGTGGCATTTGTGAGTATTTGAGGCTTCTAGAATGCTGTTTAATTCAAACCACTGTAGTGCAATACTTCATAAATAATATTTTTCTTTTTAAGGGGTGCAATGTTATCCAAATTCTAACCCCATAAAACTGGCAACCTCTAATACTCATTAATAACATGCATTTTGTGACTATTATCATTCCAATCACCAGATAACCAATTGAATACTTTTCCCTTTTTTTTTTGTTTTTTTTTTTTGTTTTTCTATTTCACATTTACATGCTTTCCAAATCTTTTCCGGGGGGGCACACCCTCAAATCTGGCAGCGCAAAGTGTGATGCATCACCTAAACCCTTTCAACAAAATCCATTTGGGGAGTATTTAAGGCTTTCAAGTTGCAACTGCTGCGTAAACTTCCAATGTCCGTGCAGTACGTTAGCACCATTGTTCCCTCCCGAAATGCTCTTTTCACTCCAAAAAGAAAGTCTTCAAAGCAAGAAAATCCAAACCAAGTCTGTCATAAGTGTGCGCAAAGTGGTTGGAATACACTAATAACTGCAATTAGTACACGATGAAAAATGGTGCCTTTTTTTGTGCTCGGAAGAGGGGGGCACAAGCCCCTTCAATATCCCTCAATTCGCCATCAACCAAATACATTTGAGTATATTGAAGGCTTTAAAATGCTTTAAAGTGTCATTACCATTGCATGCCCCCGTTGTAAATGCCAGACTTTATAAATAATACAAAGTATAAGAAGTAGACGGTGTGTGTGTGTGTGTGTGGTTATTTAGTGTGTTCAATATTTAAAATGGTCTCCTCCACCCACATCATCTGTATGTCATCCCTCTTATGTTTTGTTTTTTTAACCTATTGTACGACAGAGAAAATAAAAATCAAGGTGGTAATCTATAATTCTAGCGGAAGCTTGCAGAAATGTGATTATGTTGTTTTAATACACTAATAACTGCAAATGTGTATTTATTTGCTGTGCGTAATATTAAAGATTGTCTTTTCCATGCTACATACGTCCTTTTTTCCACCTATTGTACGCATGCAACATGTTTAAAAAAAAAAAAACGAGAGAATGAAACCAAGGCTGTCTTATTCTTTATTGGTAGTGTAAGTGTGCACAGGGTTGGTTTGCTTTAATAATAAAATAAAATAAATCATAACTGCCTACATCACTAGTGGGGAAATGAGCGGGAAAAGAAACCTTTCCAAATATGATAATGCTCAATTTTGATTGGTTTTCACGTTCTAGGTTAAAAAAAAAAAAAAAAAAAAGTGTCATTGAGAGTATTGCACTGGATTTAAGCAACACTAAGTATAGTATAGTGTGTATGGAAGCAGTGGGCTGTGTGTCTTTATTTGATGTGCGCGCGTGTAATATTGAAGATGATTTCCTCCATCTTCCAAATTCACACTGCAGTCCACATTATGCGTCATTTGTTCGACTATGTCGTTATCCCCCCCCCCCCCGCCCCCCCCCCCCCCCCCCCCCCCAACGAGCAACGCCTAAAACTGAGAAATAGTTGCAACCTGTTCGTCGAAATCTACATAAAGTTGATTTAATACACTAACCATAATTAGCCACATTAATAGGAACACCTGCCCAATGTGTCAACAAATAAAACGATGCTCCGTTAGGATATTTTATTTTTCTTTTCTTTCACTGAACAAAGGGTTTTAATATTGCAGTGCGTGTTTTATCATCATAAACAGCGGTTCCGAAGATTTTGGCCCCGCTGCGTCAATCTCTCAAATATTACAATACAATCAAAAAAAATAAAAACAAAAATGCATTTATGTGACGCGTGGGGTGTGTTGGCTATTCGGCTGTACCTAATGAAGTGGCCCGAGTGTGTTGCAGGGAAGCAGAAGCGTCAAGAAAGTTTGCAGCTCAGCCTCTTCACGAGCACGCACACACGCACACACACACACACACACACACTCCCAAAAAGTGGCTGACCCTGAAGTGTGTGCGTTCGTGCGCGCGCGTGTCGTGAAGCCCACGAGGTGTGTGCACTTTCGAGCGCTGCAGGTAGATGGCGATGTTTTCTCACGTTTATGGCCTCTGTGTGCGTGCGTGCGTGCGTGCGTCCACGTTACAGTAACACACACATCATTAACTCACATTAAATAAAACACTTGCACAATTGTCAAATATAATTGAGAGGAAATTTGGGGGGGATAAAAATGTGGACTTTTCGGGATGGTAAATAGAATTTTGGGACAATAATGTTCAGCGGACACTAATTAGCAAAAGGGTTACTTCCGCTCACCACATTTTAATCATGTACAACCGATGTACATGATCAAATTAAGGACCCCCAGTGTAATAGCAATAATTACCAATAAAAAAAAATAACAAAATATTTTGCAAATGAAGCAAGGTGTTACAACGTCACTCATGCCGTTCACGCGCTGGGTCGTACATAAAAGTGACGTCATGGGAGCGAATTACGCTTCTTCGGTCTTTCTGCTTTTCTTCTCATTATTAGAGGAATAGTAGTCACACAAAAAAATAATGATGATAATAATAATAATAATAAAGTGCATCGTAAAGCTGACATGACCGATGACGGCTGTGACTGATCCCAAAAGGTCATTTCGTTCCAAGGGTCTCGTGCTAAATATTACGATTTTTAGACCTCAGATATGACGCCCACCACCATCACCATCATCATCATCATCATCATCGGCATCGTCATCATCATCATCATCATCATCCACATCATCATCATCGGTAAAGCAAGCACGCATGCGCAACACAGCAGCCGCAGCAGCAAAAGTAAAAGTTGGCCCCTCTTCGTCATTCCAAATCTAATACAGCACGGCTTATAATAATAATAATAATAATTCCTCACAAAAGTTCATTTCAAGAAAGTATGGATGCAACAATTTGTTTCACGTCACTCGAAATTTGGGATTGAATGTGTTGTGAGGGGGGGGGGGGGGAATCCCCCACACACTATCCATTGACTCGTCCACCCGTCACGAGGAAAAGAAGCCATGAAAAGATGTCAAATTCATAAATTATAATTTAATACCAAGAACAAATTTACAGCAGAATGCTCGTTGTACAATAAGCTAACACAAAACAAACAAACAAACAAACAAACAAACGAACGAGACTCGTGTTCAACTATTAGAAACTTTCACGCACACTCACGCTCACGCACACACACACGCGTGCGCGCGCGCACACACACGCACACACACAGGTATCACTTGTAATGAAATTCATCATGATCATGATCATGATCATCATTTAAAAAAAAAAAAAGTATCTATCCGTTATCAATACCCTGCAGTCATATATTTTTTTCAATATATTTATATAAAAAAGTGGGTTCATAATTACAATCATGTATCATTCTCTGGTCCACGTGTGTGTGTGTGTGTGTGTGTGTGTGTGTGTCTGTGTGTGTGTGAGAGAGATCCCGTTTTTTTTTTTTTTTTTGTTTAGTGTAATTGTGACCTCTTAATGGTTGGATAAACTCTCTCTCGCGCACACGCACACGCACACACGCACGTCAAAGCACCCCCTAAAAACCTGCTCACCCTGTTTTCAAGTCCTCATGTGATGATGAACTTTCACTTTATGTCTTCTTAAAGTGTGTGCGTGTATGTGTGCGTGTGTCATTAAATACAAGGGCTCGTGTGTAGTGAACGCACAGATTATATCTATACAGCCCCCCCCCCCCTCCCTCCCTCAATTCCCCCCAACCCCTTAATAAAAAGAAAGAACATTTACATTTATATAGCAAATAGGGTAAAATAGGTTAGCGACCTGTGGCCATGCATTCACAGTCTAAATATACATGAAACCCCCCCCCCCCTAAAAAAAAAAAACAAAAAAAAAAACAAAAAAAGAACAAAACAAAAGAAAATGTGGTTGTAATAATAATAATAATAATAATAATAATATGTATGTACAGAACTCGTCAGTGCTACTGAGCCGAGCTGAGTCCGAGACTCCGTTGGAAAGACGAGCGAAAAAAACTGGAAACCACAGATTTGCTCTCGGCCACGCAGAGCTGGTAGAAAAGAAACAAGTTGACCTATATTTACAACAATACTGCCTCACATCGGCATGCTTGCACGGCCGATTCACTCATCTTAAGGGCCCACATCGAGGGGGGGGGGGGGGGGGGGCTGACCACCAGCCCTCTCCCCCCTCCAGCACCACCACGTTGTTGTCGAGAAATCGCGTCATGCTTGTCAGGCACTTCATTCTGAGAAACGGGGAGGGTTTGTTTGATTCTTTAGTCATTTAATACTGCTATTAAACACCACATCGGCTTGGCTTTTAAACTCGGATGACCTCCCCCCGGGAACCATAACTCATCTAACATTATAAACTAAATGACATTAAGGCTGCCAATTGTTCAACAAGGGCAAATAATACACAATCTTCTTTGTGGCTCATTAATATCACTATTGGGAACATAAGTGCGCTTGCAAGCATGAAGCTTCTACAGATGACAAAAGTCTAGAACAACTCCTATTGCTGTGGTTTTAATTCCTCTCTTTTTTTTTTTGTTTTGTTTCTTTTGTTTGTACACGTTATTTTCCAAATGAATGGAAAATAACACAACCACCTGTGTACGACGCAGTCACATATTAAGCCGGTTTGGAACCAGAGAGAGAGAAAAAAAATAATAAATGAGGAAAGTACAAAACACACACACACACACGCACACACACACGCACACGCACAGCTATACATTTGGACACAGGACACAAGTGAATCAAAACAAAATTCCTTTCCTTTTTTTTGAGGGAAAAAAAATGCACTTAATACTTCAAATTTCCTCAACAAAATCCCATTTTTTTCCTCTTTTTTGTTGTTGCTTTCATTACAAAAACACTTTTCAGTTCAGTCAGTCAGTGGATTCGTGTCCTTTTTTGGGGGGGGGATGGAAGGAGGGAGGGAATAATTCACAGGTTTTTTTTTTTGTCCTTCCAATATTCCTTCAGAGCAAAAAAAAAAAAAAAAAGGAAGCAGCTAAAATCATTGAATAGTCATCTCCAGCCAGCAGCCCCTCCCTCACAACACACACACACACACACACACACACACACCACCATGCTCTCCCCTCATCTTGCGTCTTCTTTACTGAATGGACATGTAAGGCCAGTTAAAGCTGCTCCCCGACAGCAACATGTCCCTGATGAGCGTTTCGATGGGGGTCTTACCTACCAGGCGGACGAAAAACAACTGTTCAATGACCGACGAGGACACGGTGCGCAGCGAGGGCAGGCGCAGCAGCAGCTTGCCGAAGCGGGTGGGCTGGTTGGGGTACTGGCTGCGCACGTACTCCTCCAGGGCGCACTGGGACTTCTCCTGCAGGCTTTCGACGTGGGCCACGTCCGACAGGCCGCACGCGTCTTGGGTGGGGAGGTGGGTGTGGAGGGGGGCGGGGGGGGGGGAGGACAAAAAACAACAACAACAAAAATCACAACTCAATTTTCAATGCAATATGCATGGATATGTTTTTATTATAGCTTTTGTGCATGTATGCTGTTGGCCACAGTGGAGAGCAAGGTGCAAAAATAAGACGGGGTGTGGGGGGGGGGGGTATTTATGGTGGTCTGACCTCAGGGGAGAACCCCCCACCCCTCCCCATCGAGCCCATCATCACTCAGTAACTGTATCATCAGTTTGTCGTTCACAATTAACTCGTTTTGGATGGGGGGGGGGAGAGTGTGGATTCATGGCAAGAAATGTGTCATTTTCTTTTTAAAAAAAAAAAGTTTATTACAATTGTACATCCTCTTGTCTTGCTTTCGTGCTTGTCCAATCGCAGCGTATAAAAGTAATATCGATGCAACAAATGCATTTTGAATTTGTGATTTCTTCTAGCAGTATAGTCCCCAATGAGAGCTTTTACATCATGTTATCTATATGAATGAATGTTGTATCGTGTATATGCAGAAGTTCCAGCTCACCCGCAACCCAACTGGACGGACAGTACCCATAGATCATTTTGGATTGGGCAATACATGGATAACCTCGTTACTCTTACTTGCGTGTTGTGTTGATTACAAATGAGAGTCCATACATATGTTGTTGTCTACCATTTAGATCCATGTTATATTAAAATCGTGTCAAGAGTTGCGCAACAAATTCATTACCTAGTTACTTTTAATATGTTATTTTCGTGGGATTTAACTCATGAGAGTGCACTCATATATCACTGTATATACTTTAGATCTTTATCTACATTGAAATGATATCTAGTTTTTTTTATTATTATTTTTTTACTGTACAACAAATGCATTCCCTCGTTACTTTGGATTATTGTTGTGTTTTGAGCGATACACTTAGCAGAGAGCCCATCGAGATATTGTTAAATGCACAATTATTCATATAGATTTTATATTTTAACTACATAAGTACTTTACTGCGTCATCAATTTATGGCCCATTTCCTTTTAAAGTTTGCCTTTTTTTTTGAAGCCCATGTATTGTTACGTATGATTTCTATACAGTGTATTTAATCTATATGAAAATAGAACGTATTTTTAAACGTGCAACACATTTTTTCACCTTTTTTTTCTGTAATACAATAGAAGCGAGAACAAATGACCTCGTTATGATTACATGTGTTTTGTTATTATTATTAAATAACTACATGACAGCCCCAGCATACAGATGCATATATTGTTCTCCATTCGTTATACAGCTTAGATGCAGCGTGAATATTAGCATTCAAACTTGACTCCAACACACACGCGCGCGCGCACACTATGCAATATTACACTTGTCTTTCTCTGTCGCTATCATTTGGGTACCCCCCCCCCTCGCACACACACACACACACACACACAGTCTGTCTGGGCCCCCCCACTCCCACCCCACACACATCATCATTTATATCTGTCAGCGGCCCCAAACGAGACGCGGCGTGACAAATGGCGGAGCAGCACAGCAAGAAACGTGCTATTATTGTGCCGTTTACGTCTGCTACTCTCGCGTGACCGCGAGGGCGACGCAGGGTTTGACGTTCTCACCTGTGGTGAAGAGCACGATGGCCTTGAGGCAGCTGTACTCGGCCGAGTCGACGTGCAGCGCCTTGAGCTTCTCCACCTGCTCCTGGAAGATCCGAATGTGGTCCATGAAGGCCACCACGCGGTCCGCCGACATGGGCGAGGCGTGCAGGCCGGCCGCCGCCAGCAGCGGGGCCACGTGCAGCGGCATGGAGCACTGCGCCGCGTTGAGCACGAACAGCTCGCTCCACGTCAGCCGCAGCAGGGCCACCTGGTCGGTGATCTGCAGGTCCGGGAAGAAGGGGATATTCCGGGCCCACTCCACGGCGCTGAAGAGCATGCGCGCCGCCAGTTCGCAAATGTTCTCGATGCCCATGATGTTGTTGGGCTGCATGCACTGGCTGCCGTAGCGGGACGTCGGGTAGGGCTCCGCGCGCAGCAGCAGCGAGATATATCCCGAGAGGTACGAGTGGCAGTGCAGCGGGTCCCCGTTGGTCAGCGCGAACTGGCCGTGGTGCGGCTGCGTGGGCGGCACCCGTCCCCTTTGCACGGCTGCAGTAAAAAGAGAGACTACAGATATTGAAGCCTGAATTCTGCACGTCAAGCACCGGCGAGCGGCGAACGCGACCTGAGCCGATTGCAAAATGGCAGCAATAACACGCGAGAAGGCTGCGCGAGGAACGCTGGGCCCACTCGAGTGGGTCGTTTGCAAGAATAGTCTACGCACACTCGCTCAACAAAAGACCTCGAGCGGACGCGCCACAATCGAGCCTTTAACGTCAACATTTGGATCGGCATATCCGCGCGTATTCGATACTCGTCGTTAGAATTTGCTCGTTTTAGGTGAGAATATTTACAACGACAACAACAACAACAACAACAACAACAACAAAAAATAATAATAATAATAATAAGAAGAAAATCCGGCGGAGCTCCCCCCGACTCGAGCGCCGGCACAAGGCGGCACAGAGGCACGCTTCGGCCGGCCACCTCGCGAGGGAGCACCCGCTGCATCTCACACACACACACACACGCGCGCGCGCGTGTGCGCGCGCGCGGACTGAGTGGAAGACAAAGCAAAAATAGGAGGTAAACAAAAAGTCCCAATACCTTCCCGTCTCATGCCGACCTTGAGGCATTTTTTGAGGCGGCAGTACTGGCACTGGTTGCGGTGGTGCTGGTCGATGGGGCAGTTCCGGTTGGCCCGGCACGTGTACGTCAGGTTCCGCCGCACGCTGCGCTTGAAGAAGCTCTTGCAGCCCTCGCAGGTGAACTGGCCGTAGTGCTTGCCGCTCGACTTGTCCCCGCACACCACGCACTCGATGTGCTGCGGCTGCTTGTCCGCCTGCTGCTGGCCGCCGCCGGGCGCCGACTGCCCGCCGTTGGGGCCGCCCTGCGCGGGGGTCTGCGGGGCCGGCGGCGCGACCTGCGCGGCCGTCAGACCCAGCTGGCCCGGCTGCGCGTTGCCCAGCGCCAGCCCGCCTTGGGTCTGCGAGGAGAGGGCGCCCTGGGTGTCCGCCACGTCGTCCTGGGAGCCTCTCCACACTACCATTGCCATATCTGCCTCTCAGTCAACGGGGGGGAAACTTTTTGCTCGGCCGTTTTGTCTCTTTTGTGACCTTTGTGAGGGGGCTGTCGTTCCACGCGCCGACGGGGGGCGGGGATGGGGGGGGGGGGGGGTAAATGTCACCACAGCCGAGGCGCCGCGCTCGACGCTCCGCTCCGGGAATGAGGCGACTCGACGACGACGAGGCGGAGGAAGAAGACGACGACGACGACGACGACGAGGAGGAGGAGGAGGAGGAGGAGGAGGAGGCTGCTTCTCACCAGCGAGGCCGAGTCAAGGGGGCTCCTACTGCCGGCCATCCAGCACCCCCGCGGTCGGGGAAGGTGGGCCGAGTGCCGGGACGAGAGCGAGCAAGCAGCATGGACCGGCTTGGCTTTTTGGAGCTGGGAGGAAGAGGAGGAGGGAGGAGGAGGAGGAGGAAGGAGGAGGAAGGAGGGTAGGAAAGGGGGGGCGAGGATGGAGAAGACCCGCGGTATAATGTGGACCAACGAGCTCCGCGTGCGACTCTTCAAGAATTCTCTCCGCTAAAAAGGGAAAATCCTCTTCTCGAGCCAGCAAATATGGAGATCTCCGCCTCTTACAATCCTCCTCGCGGCTTCTTTTTCCTCTTCCGTGCGATGAAAATCTGATTGGAATGTGGTTTCCCAAAAAAAAAAAAAAAAAAGGCGAATCAAAGTGTGGAAATATGTTGAAAAGGCGGTCGGGGAGGTTTTGGGCTTAAGAGGCGCACGGCTGGCAGAATGCTTTCTCTCTGATCAGCTCGCCGAGCTTCTCTATATAGTGAACTTTGACACGACTGCTGCAACTTAGCACACGTTGCCATGGCGACGCGCTGCCATATAAGGCAGGCGGAGTGTGTGTAGCTCCGCCCCCCTCGCTCCCCATTGGCTGCCGAGTCGCGGCTGTGCCACTTGGTGCCGAGCCAAGACGCGGCCGAGGTCGAGCCGGGGCCGCCGGGTCCTAAAACGAGGCGTGTTTCCAGGAAGACAGGGGCGACGAGGTGGGGGGGGGGGCGGGGGGGGGGGGTTTCTACTCAGCCATACCGTACAGGAAAAATATGTCTCACACTGTCTTGGGTATCAAGATTAAACACAAATCAGGCAATTCTTGGCCTTCATTTTCATTTTTTGAAACAACCAAAATGAGCATTATTAAAGGGGAACAAACAAAAAAGTAAATCAAATAAGAAGTAAAACAGACAATGCTTGAAATAATAATAATAATAATAATACAATAATTAAAAATTGATATAAAAGTAAAAAAGTAGTTTTACTCCTCTCTAACATCCCATTGACACACAAACTACACCATTGTATACATGATGAAAGACAAACTAAAATTAAAATAGAATAAATTATATGTGGATTATCTCTAATATCCCATTCACACATACCTCACAATTTTGTGCACAAGAAACAAAGTAAATAGAAATGCATACAGCAAAAATATCAATATATAAATCATTCAAACATATTCAATAATATAAGTGGAATTTCTCTAATATCCCATTCACACATACAAGGCTACACAATTGGGAACCAAAAAGTACATCAAATACACACATAAAAAAAAACTACAAAAAAAATGTAATATCTAAAATATTCATAATACTAAAAAATAAATACATAAAGAGAATGGTTTTCTGACTATATGTGCCCTGTGATTGACTGGTGACCCGTCCAGGATGTATCGTCTGCCTTTCGCTCGACTAAGCGGAGATAGATTCCAGCTCCCCGCGACCCTGAACAGGAAAAGCGGTACAGAAAGTGCAAAGGAAGGATGGATGGAAAAGAAAAGTGCTCTCGAATATTCCATTCGCGCACACACTTCAGCTCTATCCGCCTCACGCCTCCTATATGAAAACATGAAAATATTGCCTCGCACTATTATTAGTATTGTACAATACATGCCCCAATTTCGCAGGTGGTAAATAACAAAAAAAACCTATATATATATAGATATATATAATATATCTATATATATTAGAGCTAGATAGATAGATATATTAGGGGAACTATAAACACCGTATGGTCAATAGGATGACACTTTTAGTTCAAAGATGTCTGAAAAGCTGCTGCTCTTGTTGTCAATAAAGTTTTCTTTTTTTTTAATTAAATATTATTAAAAGCCAGGCTATGACCTCATTCATGACCACAGGCTGTGACACCTGAACGAAAGTACTGTGCGTGTGTGTGTGTGTGTGTGAGACTGCCTGTTCCATCCACGATGGTCCGCGCACAGTGTATGGCTGCCCCCTAGCGTATGAAAGTATACCGCATGCACGCACGCCCCGCGTTGCCGTGTCTTTCTCATTGCAAGGAGCGCGCTTGGTGCAACTCGGGGAGTGTTGACGCGCCACACGCTGCCTGCTTTCAGTCCTTTGCTCGCCGCTGCCTCGGAGCGACTCAACCCGCCCATGCAGCGACGACAGAGACTGTTGGCCAACTTGGATTTACTCGACTTGAATTACAAAGCCGCTTTTTATTTTTTTATTATTATTTTTTTTTTCCAATTGTAAAACCAAGAATCTGCTTGTCAGCGTGACTTCTGTTGCTTTTATTTGCAGATTCTGCATATGTGGAGGCTCTGGAAATAAAAGAAACGCTTCTTAAAGTGTCGATTTCGGACTCCAAATCTGGTAAGTGCTAATTTTTTGCACACTGTATGACGACAAATTATTACCAGAACTGCACGTGTTTTGCCGTATTAAAAGCAATAGATGACAAACGTTTGCATTAAATGTAAAAAAAACAAAAACAAAATAATAATAATAGTAAAAAGACGGCTCCAAGATTTCCCTATATAGCCTACACGGGCTTGCATTTTTGCATGCATTTCCCCTTCAGCTTAATAAAACACAAATGGTGGATGAAAACTCATTTTTAATAGTGATTATGTTGTTATTAGGGCAGCACACCTACCAAATGCATACGCTGCTGACTCGTCCGTGGCGGGGTGCATCTTCTCTCCCCTTTAAAATCTTTAACTTAGTCTTGTCGTGAGAGTCAGTCGGGCTTCTTCTCCCCAAAAGAGAATAATTTAAGGGGTTTAAAAAAAAAAACCCAAAGAAAACAAAACAAAACCAAGAAAGAACACGTCGTTTATTGCAAAACAGTCATGTATGAGAGTGCAAAAACTTTTCAAGGAGCCCCGAAGAAAGTCATTTGGAAATGACATCAAATCTATTTAAAAGGCTTGTCCAGAATTAAAACCACGAAGAAGAAGTAAAGATACGTCCCCAGCACCTTTTTCACTCCTTAATACAGCGCGCAGGCTGCAAAAAAAAAAAAAAAAAAAAAAAAAAACTGCTTTGTGTGGGCTGTAGTGAGCAGAGAGGGAGGGGGGTGCTGGTGGGGGGGAGGGAGAGGGGCGGCGGGGGGACACCTGTCTGTCTGTATGGACGGACAGCAATTATGACCATATACCTCGACATATTTGACCACTTATAGCTTATTTAAACATGCACAGATACGCACGATTAGCACAAATGAGGCCTTTAACGGGTTTACTGTAATATAATCAAGTATAATATAATAAACAGCACGCGTGATAAGGTGGGGGCAATTAAACGTCACCAATGAATCATATGTAATTATCTAAAAAAAGAAACCACTACAAGCCGTGATTATAATGATGTGTATTGGCTGCAAACTATATAAAATGCTAAACATGATTTCCAAATAATTGTGAGGTCAAAAAAATAAATAATAGAATCAATCAGTCTCGCGAGCAACATAAATTGCGTTAGAGCCGTTTCAAATGACTGCGGTATTTAAAAAAAAATCAAAAAATCATTTATTGTATGTTAATTCATTTATTGTATTTTATTCATCGCATTTTCCTTGCGGGTTGTAAGAGTTTATTGTGTGTGATTAGCAGTTCTCCCTTCAGGCGGCACACACGCACGCGCGCGCGCGCGCGCACACTGCTATACTACGTGAAGTGTGTGTGTGTGCACACAACAATCGATTAAGACGAGACACACGAGTATGTCACCTTGCACTTCATATGTACGCGCGCACCTACACGCACCATAATGATTTCCCATGCTCGAGTGTTTGTAGAACAAAGCAGCGCGCGCGCGCGCGCGCACACGGAACATGACGCGTGGATTGGCAGGAGTGCCAATCGAAAAATACATCAATTATGCATTTGAAATAATAATCAGTGGAGCAAAACTGATTTGGAAAAAATCAGAATAGAGAATATTTTGTTAAATGTCCACATTGAGGGATTATAATACGTAAAAAAAAAAAGTATTTAAAACAAAGATATTTTATTTGAATACATTGAAAAATAAAATATGTATTCACACGTGCCTTGCTCGGGTTCATTGCAAAATATAATTGAAAACTGATCATGTTGATGGATCATAATCAATCGTATTTAGCATGACTATTCAATTCACCAATTCATACAAAGTCAAAAATGTGAGGGAAAAAAAAGTGTACCTTTGTGTGTGTGTGTGTGTGTGTGTGTGTGTGTGGGGGGGGGCTTTAACGTTATCTGTGCGCAGATAGAGGACCACTGACCCCGGGGGTCCGCAGAGTTCCCGGCCCGATTAACCTCAGCAGAGCCGCACGGGAGCAAAGGTTAACCCGCCTAATCAACTTCAAGAGGGGGACTGAGTGACATCATCAACTGGGAGACTTCTCCGCACACACGGGAAGAGAGAGACGCAGGTAAAGACATTTGTGCAAGTCATTTAGAATAATGATGATGATGATGATGATGATGATGATGATGGTGATGATGGTGATGATTACAATTCAGATTAGTTGCTAAACTACAGTTGTGTGGCTGGAAACTCTCCTTAAAACCCATCTGATGACATTTGTAATCATACGTATGTTCAGTTTGCTGTGGCCCTCATGTAAATATCAAAACATAAGATAGAAGTATAGAAGTATAATTACACTTGCTTTGATAAGGGTGTGTCAATATCAGTTTTATGCATTGTGTCATATTTTGTTTTATGGACGGTTTATGGTGATTGGGCTTCGGATCCCCAAAAATAACACTTAATAACAAGCATATTTATTATGTATTATATATTTTTGACATTCTATCCAAGTTTACCAAAATATTAAGCACGGCAAACTTCTATCACAACAACAAAAAGTGTTGAAAGAAGCACTGTTGTCTTTGTAAAAGCACAATTATTGTAGCCTTTTATAAGCATTGGAAGTTATTAGTGCGCGGCCGTAGTATGACAGATAACATACATATAGATAGATATAACACACGCAGATCTAAAAGCTATAATACTTGCCTTCAAATTAGGCTTGTTTCATAGTTTTATGTCTTTGATGTTGACATCTCAATTAGAGTTAACATACGTGTGTGTGTGTGTGTTTGGTCTTTCCGTATCCAGACAAGTGCGCAAAAATAAGCAAGGTGATTCGCGTGTGTTCCGGATCCATTCACAAAGTTGTGTTCGCTGGCTCATGACTGCGTGCATGTATGTGTTCCTTCGGAGCCCGCATAGCTCCGCGGTCCATTTGCCAATGACAGATGACAGCGACAATTTGCACAGATAGAGATCAATTTGTCTCAATGATTACTCTTTAGGCCCACTGCCAGCCTGCTCTCACCGTTGCTTGTTGCGCTCAGCAGCTCCTCCGCTGAATACACACAAGCGGGGTGTTACAAAGGAGAGCCCCAAAAGCACTGGTGGGAAGTAATCGAGTAGAAATACTTTGTGAGTGTACTTAAGTCAATTTTTAAAAGGTATCTGTAATTACATGGATTTCTTTTTCGGGACGACGTTTTAATTTGAGTCTCTTCCTGTGAAAATCGAGGTCAATCGAGAGGATGTTCAAGTCAACCGCAATTGAGATCTTGATTGATTGACAAGGCAGAAAAAAATAGAGAGCGCAGCATCGTGGAGGAACGTGAACCAGGGAGCATTAATGACAATGACGTAATGGGTTTGGAGAAGCAAGATATTCCCCATCCACGGCCTTATTTAAGATAATTGTTTGATGTTGTCAGCTCCAAAAATTATTTCTGGTGAATGTGTTGTGCCCATGTGTGCCTGGTGTAAAAATCCTTTCTCAGTTTAATCTGAAAAGCACAGATAAAGTATGTTTTTTCTTCTTCCAGTGGTTATCTTAGCTAATGTAATATTGTTAATCCTTTGGCAAAACGACAACAATATATTGTTTTGGTAGCGTGTCAAATGATTTGTATTCCTTCTCGAGACAAGCGCTACACGCGAGTTAATCAAATGGGGAAAGTGTTTTGTGTGCAGGGAAGTTTTTTTGTTGTTGTTTCCCATTGTGGCAAAGTTACTATCATTACTATCATGAGTTTGCATGTTAGCGGAGTACCCGGCGAAAACCCAGGCAAGCGCAGGTCCCGCTCCGGGTACTCGGGCTTCTTCCCAAATTCCCCCCAAAAATGCTTGTAGGTTAAGTTGGTATCAGAAAAAAAGATACCTTTACAAAGATACTAGAGCAATGCTACATTTGGAGGAGGTGTTATTATAACGACAACCATACAAGCAATAAAAAAAACAACCAAAAAAAAACTATACATACATTATTTGGTAAGTGTACCAAATGTTGTGGGCCCTGAGAGTATTGGCAAAGAAGTTCCCCCCAGTGACAGTGAATGTCACACAATGACCGCTTCTAATATGTACTGTATAATATAGTGACACCTTTGTTACACTTTTCAGAATTTGTGACTTTTACATTTTTTCATATTATTTTAGGTACTCATTTCATTGACAGTATAATACTTTATTTGCCAGTTGAATTTTTGTGACGTTTTTCCATTTTTCCAAATTATTTATGTGTATTTTATTTTGTATTAGTAGTATATGTGTGTGTTTTTTTTTAAAGCCTCATGGAATTATCACTCATTATTAACCCATTTTGAGTATTGTCAGAATCAAGACATTTTAGATGATTTGGATCGCTGAAATAAAAACAATTCAAAACGAAAACACTGTCTGTCTTTTCTGCAAATGTGTTGTAAGTGTGTGTCCCAATCTAAATGCTTTCTTGTACAAGCAAGAGGAGAATGTGTGAAAACTGACACGATGCACCACACGGATACAGTAGATTGATCATTTAGTTTCTGACTCCATTTTTTGACGTCCTAATTATAACTGCCACGTGTTCCTCGTGTGTGTGTGTGTGCGTTTCACTGATCGACGCATCGCCTGGATGAGAAGGTAACCAGATGGAGAGTGCAAATTTCTCTCGGTGAGGAAAAACAGACTTTTGAGGCAAGAAGACTCCCTGGAGTATGTCATGAAGTTGAAGCTCCATTGATCATACATTAAGATGGGTGTAAGATGGATTAATACATGAGATGTTCTTGTTGAGTGATGCTCAATGACTGATGTCGTATAATGTCTAGTGTTAGGGGTGTAGTTGTCCTGATTATGATGTTTCCTTCCCGGACTGTCCTCGCCGAAAACTGGTGGTAACATAATTGTTGTTATGATGTTATTGTTTTTGATTCTTTTTGCTCTGCTGTCTACTTTCTGTCTGTCAGTCCACTTTCAAATTCCTTTCTGTCCAATTGCATTTCTAAGAAATATCCTGCTCAACACAAATGTAACGATAGTGAGCAAACTCTGTTCCGGCACAGAAAGGCATACATAGCAGCCCCACAGGACAGCTTAAAACAAAAAGCAGTTTAGTTCACCAAGTTGCTGTCGGCCTGCCTTGACTACTGGCCCCTTTAGAAAATGTACAGCGAGAGTCCTATGGAATTATAAGCGCTCGTTTTTCCACATATGAAATAAACAACTCATTTTCAAAGATGTGAACAAATACACATACAGTATGTTAAAAAAAAAAGAATGTTTATCAAAACATAAGGAAGTGCAGTGCACATCACTTGCGTCGGGCAAAATCCTTGCATCTCCAAAACCACACAAAAAGATATTGAGCCGTTAACATTGCATCGTCAAAGAGAGCGAACAATTTTCAACACTGTAGATTGGTCACACATTTGTTGAAAATAATCGACCCAGTGTCGGGACTGACCAATAGTATCGATTTGTGAAAAAAAAATAAGAAATTGTCCAAATTTGAACGTAGGAGCTTTCCGGCCGACCGTGATGTTATACAGTGTGTACTGATGTGCTTTTATAATCGATGATTCAAATCCCACATTAGACGGCAAATCTTTGCAATTTAGCGTTGGCCCTTTGTCTAAGATGCCTTCCGATCGGGACTCATTGTAAGGTGTCGGAGTTTGAACGTTTAAAGCCCTTGAATTCGGCCAGATGTCAGTTTTAAACAAAAATGGCTGACTTTCTAATCATTTTCCTGGCATGGGTTCGAAAGACTTTTTTGTGCATCCTGTTTTGACAGACACGTCCACCCAATTTTGCATCGATTGGTGAAACTGGTGCATTGGTGTTGGGGGCATATTTTTTTTTCAGCGTTTCCTTTGTCATGGGGAATCCACCAAATAGTTATCAAACTTTGACCCCATGTGACACCCACATTAAGGCTTCTTTATACTCGCGCGGACGACGACCGCGCTGACGTCACTGCGGCTGTCCCGCGCATAGTTTGCCTTTATACTCGAGCGCAACCCACGCGCGCAGTTTTGAACGTGTGCTGCAGTTCACCTCCAAGTCGGGGGGTGTCGCTACGGCTGGTATTGGCACGGAAGTTTCCTCTGTATTTTTGGGGCCATTTCCGGTAGCCGTTTTTACTTTCCTTTCAGTAACAACGAACAAAGCAACAACAATGGCGACCGTGGAACAGTGTCTGCTAGAACAAATGGGCCTAGATGACCAGATGATACGTTTAATTATGCTGCAAAATCGATCGAGAAGGCGGCGGCGTAGATGGTATGTAGAACCGAGGGGCACGCTGAGTACGTCATCACAGCATGTGACTAAAATGGACCAATCGCGAGAGATAATCTCCGCGGCGTTAGACCCGCAGCAACAATTTTTTGCCGTGTGCACGTCAAGCTACGCAGAGGGGCCGCGCGGGCCAAATCGTCGGTCACGTGATGCAACGCGGGCGTCGTCGGCCGCGCGAGCGCGAGAGTATAAAGAGACCTCTAGACGGTGTAGGGAAGGAAGCTTGGAAATTAGGGAGGCCCATCTGTCGTGGATACGTGCTTACGACGTCTGCTGTCTGTCCAAATACGACGTCTGGAATTTGGCCAAAACTTCGTCTTCAATTTCCTTGAGAGTTTTTCGTGCATTTTGTGTTCACCGGTAAAACAGGTGTCGGGAGCAAATTCTTTTCATTTTTCCAAGGGGCGCTACTCAGTGAGTTTTGATTGGTCATGTTGATGAAATCCATACATTTTTACCTGGATACACAGGCTTGCAAAAATTGGTGAGTTTAAGCGTTTTGAGGCCTCCAAAAGGCGAGCAATTTGCTGGAATGATAATAAACAACGATTAGACACAGGGGCCCCCAAACAGAAGATGATGAAATAACAACAAAAGTCCGCATTGTATGTCCACATGAACGAGCAGGTGAAGAAGAAAAGCAGTAAACGGCGGCGGTGGAAGAGCGGCACAGAAAGCCGAGCGGATGACTGGATGATGGTATTATAAATGGGTGTAATGTTCACAACAACGGCAGCAGTAGGCAGAGGAATACGTGCCCTCGGGCCAAAGCATGAAAGCGAGGGCGGCCACACATTGTGCTGTGATAAAGCTGAGAACACTCGTCTGGCTTGTGATGCAAAGTATCAAGAGGATTTTTTCTCTACATGAGGGGGAAAAGAGCTGCAGGCAGTGGTGGTGTTAGCGAGCTTGTAGGTTGCTTTGCTATTGTGAGTGTGCCGTCTATTAAAGTTGTGACTATCTACCGACATGGAAGTGGAAAGCTGGGATTCATGCCTACTCTTATCTGCGCTCAAATAACATGTGCCTCCAATATTTGACATACATTAGTGGCAGTTGGACTATTCCAGTAAATTCTTATTCTTAGACCAAATATATCACCATCTTGAAGATTTTCTCCGTACTCAAAAAATGCTGCACCCATGCTGGACCCTTGTAAAAATCTACATTACAAATGATCCCCCACATTTTTTATAGTCCAAGCCCTGAAGCCAGACTGACTCACTGAGCAACATGAAGTTTGGTAGAAATGCCTATTATGTGTAGACCCATAAAAAAGACTCAAGAAGCCATGCCTGAAAAGAAAGGAAATCCGCCATTTTTTGTTTGAAGCAGCGATTTTAGGGTCACCTTGGGCATTTTCAGGGGTCAGTCAACATAAACTTATGCCACCGATTTGTTCCAACTGCTACCAAATTTAACTACATATACTAGACGGATGGGCGACACTGTATTGTGAAAACATTTAGTTTGCGTTATTGTGTGGGGGTGGAGCATGGTGATGAAGTTCAATGACTCGCTATTGGTTCAGTTGTGCACCAGCAAATTCAGCCGCAGAAGCCTGTTTTACTTAGCAAGATGCAATTTGGTAGGCATTTTTATCATGTGGAGACCCACAAAAAAGTTTCCAGGACCAATGCATGAAAGGACACAAAAAGTCACGTATTAGTGTCATTTCGGTCATTTTCCAATTCCGTGTTGCTTGGCAAAACTGGTGTCGGGGGGCTGCTCTTTGCAACTTTTCCGGCATTTTGGGAACCCCTAAAATACATCGCCAGGATACACATACTTGCAAAAAAAAGTACGAGTTTTACGGCATGTTAACAACTCCAAATAGAACCGCACGCTAGGGCCCATATTAAAAAGTGATACAATTAAACATGTTGATGGCGGGCCGAGCGACTGCAAAGGAAGTTGTCAACAAAGACATGACAGAAAATTCCATCGGGAAGGCTTTTGGCAGACCTGGAGCCTGAGGACACAATCACAAGACAACAGCTCGCAGCAACCAGAAAGGTCAGCGAGTATCACTTTCACTTGTAAGAAGACGACTTAAGCATGGCGTCAACAGGTCAAGTGGCCACCAGATAGACTCGGTTAACAAAGTCTCACCTTCCACACATTGAGGGTACTGAAACATTAAAATAGAAACATTTGGAAAATAAAGACATTCTGTATTTCAACTGCCTCTGGAAGTTTTGCTGTTTGTTGTCAGGATTGTAATTAACATTTACAGGACAAGAAAGCATATTTGGGAGACTGCCTTAAGGTCGGAGAATAATGTGATTAGTCCCAGCCAATCAGCAAAGAAATGATATTGATGAAAAGGTTCTAATGAAATATCATGAAAGAACTGAAAAAAGTTGTTCAACTATAACAAAAAGCACTTTTAAATGTAATTAATTTATAATTAAAAACAGTTTCAAATGAAACTGAAGGTAGAATGTTTTTCTCATTAAATTGGTTTCATTGTAAAAAATATCTATATGTTCTTTAATTGGTTAACTGATTTATTCAAAGTAAGATTATTCTTATTTTATACTTAACATTTTAATTTCTTGAAGTAAATAGCTGGTTGAATAATTATAAATGAAATTGAAAAATAAAAAAACATTTATTGTATTATTTATATAAAGAATTTCATATAGTTCACCAAATAATTCTTTACTGAACTATATGTTAGTATATTGTTGCTGAAGTTGGAAAAAAACAAAACAACGCACTAATATTTGAAGAATGTCTTCAAACTGATTTGTTTTTTTTCAACATCGTCATTGAAATCTCTTTTCTATTAACATACGAATGACTCTTAATGACGTTATTCAGACATATACAGGAGGAGACTATCTACGAAGGTGTAAACATCTCAATCGTTTGGCCTTGGAAGAAATCTGCTTGAGTACTTCTAGTGAAAAGTACACTTTTGAAGGGTAGAAATTATTTATAGAAGAGTGAAAGCCGCTCGTGTGAGCGGCATTATGTATCAAGCAAAAAGCAATGTGGGTGTCAATACATAGTGACAAAGTGTGTATATATAATACAGAGTAGAGGGAGTACATGGAAGTGACAAATAAACACAATTTCTCTTTGCTACTGGACACTGCCGTGTGCAGCAAGTAGCTGGGAGCGTCACACTTACTAGGAAGAAATAAAATGGTTGTCGAGTGACTTGTCGTAACTTGAGACCTCTCCCACATGTTTGGGAGCTATTAGCGTGACGGCGAATGACATGAAGTCATACTATGTCAGTATGTTTCAAAACGGATTCAGGACAATTGGTCGTGCAGCGTGGCACTCAACAATGTCAATGACAATTTGCTAGAATTAAGTGGAGAAAAAAGTACGGCCCACCGAGCACGAACCTTTTTAAGAGTCCTGTAATATTTCTTGCTTCATTTAGCTGATTCTTTATTTTCTCTAAATTCAAATTAAAATTCATTAAAATGCATTCAGTTATTTTTTTTATTTCCTTATCTCATGAAGTTATTTGTTAATTGAGTGATTGTAAATAATACAATAAGAAAAGTAAAACAACTCACAATTCATTTTCATTTCATTTGATAATTGGTTGATTAATTAAAATCAAATAAAAAATATCAGTAAAACAAATAATTTCACATACATATATAAATGATCTTAAATATTTTTGTATGGACGAGTGGTTCGCACACCCAAGGTTGGCGGCTCGAATCCGGGCTCTGGCCATCCTGTGTGTAGTTTGCATGTTCTGCCACTGCTTGCGTGCGTTTTCTCTGTGTACCCCAAAAACATGCATGTTTGATTCATTGAAGACTCTAAATTGTTCTCAGGTGTGAATGTGAGTGTGAACAGTGGTTTGTCTATATGCGCAATGCGATTGGATGAAATATAAATTCCTGTTTTCCCCTTTTGGGACTTACTTCCACCTGACGATAGGGAAAACCATCTCATTCGTCGCGGTGGATCAAAGATATTGATATTGGGAGAAACACTACCCTCCAAAAGAATCGGAACATTGAGGGCAATTCCTTTGTTTTTGCCGTAGACTGTAAACATTTGGGTTTGACAACAATCGCTCCTATTTGCAGGTTGAGTCAAAACTCAGCTCACGAATGAAATTTGGAAACAAACCTTGCTTCGGTTCGCAAACAACACTTGAGTTTGCGAACACTCACAGCATCCACGCACTGAATGCACAGTTGTGCTTTCTCTTGCACAGTGTAAATAACTCAAATCAATCAATAAAACAAGCTCCCTACCAAATCAACCTAACTTTCAACGAACCTACCAACCTACCAAACTAATCCAAACCAAACCAAACCAAACCAACCTACTAATCACAACAACATTGTCCCAGAAGCCTTGAGGCTTGTCAGTACACATATTCTCATCAGTTTCCAGTTATTTCGATGATGACTGTGGCTTTTCCTTTCTATAACGAAAGGGTATCAACAATGTGGCCTTTAATGTGTGTAAAAAGAAAAGAACAGTCTACTGTGAAACAAACGGCAGACTCGGTTACGTTTTGGGGCTGTTTTGCTACATCTGGCACAGAATGTCTTACTTACATCTGTGCAGGGTAGGCATTCTGGAAAGAAATGTGCTGCGCGAAAGCTTAGCCTCAGTCGCAGGTCACGGATAATGATTCAAAACACACAGCTAAAAACACCCAAGAATGGCAAAGAGCAAAACACTGAACTACTCTGAGGTGGCCCTGATCGAAATCCTATTGAATATCTGTAGAAATAGGTGAAACATGACATCCAGAAAAGACGCCAGTATATAAATATTAAGCTAAGGGTAATCCATATTCTTCCAGGCTGTCCATTTAAAAAAATATATATAATAATTGGGTTGGACCACAAAAATAAATCACACTATCATCAGATAAGTTTCAGGCAATTTGGATTCATTGTTACTTTTGTCATTATTTTGGTGAAAATTGTGGGGTTTTCTTTCTTTAATAGGAAGGTACCATACCATGGTACACGTTTGTATACTGTATGATGTGATGTTATCATTGTGGTTAGTCAAATTCTGAGTTCTACTCCACTCACTATAGTGTCTGTGATTTAGTGCTGGGAAAATAAGGAATGAGTTTATACAAACAGCATGAAAATAAAATCATAAACTATCAAGCTGATGGTCATAATATGGGTTCACATAAGTGGGTTGAAGAAAAAAGAAAAAAAAAAAAAGTAGAGCCCATTCCATCAAGCTAATTGCCTGTTTGTGAAGAGGGAGCAAACTTTTCCAAGCGGCACTCCATAATGGAAGCTTTTTCTTAATCATAAATAGAGCTCTTGTATCCCACGGGGACTTGCTATTCTAATTTACAATTGAACTAAAGACCAAAGCTATCAATCTTTCACAGACACTTTATTCCTGCACCCCCCTCTCTGGCTTGTAATTGTGGCAGCATGGCCGTAAACAAGAGACAAAAGGCAGTGCTGACTGATCGCTGGAAATGACATTAACACATAAGCACTCTCATTCACTTTGCACTTGATTTTGGACACACACACACAAACACACACACACACACACACACACACACACACGTACACACACTCGTACGTAGTAGTGTAATGAGGGCAAACACCCAGTGATATTATTGTGAAATCTAAGCTACTGTGGAATGAAGGCATCATCCTGCCAAAATGAAAATGTAAGGCATACCTGTAAGCAGCATATTGAGTGAGATTTAAGAAAAAAGCAATAAGAAAGGAAAAACAATGTTTCAATGACATTTTACTTGGATTTAATGATTTTTAGAGGCCATTTATAAAATCGAGGGTCATATCAAGAGAAGGTAATCTACTGTAGCAGTGATGTTAATGCAGATCATGGAGTGATAAATAATTGGGTTTAGATTATTATTTACTATTTGAAGACATATAGGGCCCGATATACTGAAGGTTTGCACATGCAAAAATTGCGTATGAAAACACATTTGGAAACTGATCTACTAACCGTCCACAAATATTGCATCTGCCAAACGCAGTATTCATTTTGTGCTTTGTGGGAGGAGTATATGCAAATTGGTTGATTTAGCATGTGTAATGTGATTCATCAAACCTGCGACAAATTGCGCTTTTTGCGTCTTTAAATAGCGGTTCTGCAAGGTAGGTTGCAAACCAGCACGCAAGAGCAGGAAAACGAGACGTAAAACGTTTCTAAAATGGCAGCAAAAATATCACGCCATATTGTCTAGTCAGCAATGCAATTTTGGAGCTTCTGAATGATCTACAGTCAGGGCTGAATTGGAGCCAGTCACAGTCAAGAGCCATGTCATATCACCTATGACGAAACCCTTTTCAACTCTGCATTTCTGTGTGTTTGAGTCATTTCAACGCACTACGACAGTCGATGGTGGCCTCTCAGAGCAGTTTTTTGTGTTCTGTCCCAAGTTTTAAACGCAATGTTTACCGTAGGATGGGCTGCACATACCTGTACATCCAACTGCCATGCACAAGTAGCAAGTTAAATTCATCAAACTTATACGTGGTTGTTGACTTCCCTAAAATTGTCAGCGATCAATTCACTTTCTGTGACTCATGTTTGATTGCCTCTTACACTAATACTTTTAATTCCATCACCTCAAACTTCATTTTGCCCTTTTTGAGCTCTCAATGTTGTTACGTTGTAAAAACCTTCATGGCTATTTAAAACCCTTTTTAAATAAAGTATTCTCCACCACTTTTACAGCTGTTGCCAAAAGTGTGCGCACACTTGTCAGAAAGAGTAAACAACATACCCACCAACAGTGCACGCAATCTGTTAGCACCTGCTATTTAGGATCTTCGTAAATCAGACCCAAAGAAACTTTTGGGCATCCGAGTAAAAGATGCCCCACTAGTAATCTGATGTACAAACAAACAAACAAACAAACAAACAAACAAACAAACAAACATACCAACCACCAACTAACTAACCAACCTACCCTCCATTTGGCATTTATTCATCTGGCTATTTATGCTTTACTGTCATTGTGTTTGAACTGAACCAGAGTTTGACAGTTTGGCTACTTAGTTCTTTGGCTACAATGTAGAGGAGCAGTTGAATGTGAGAAGATAATTTGTTCATAAAACTTTGTTTACGCTTGAGAAAATGTCTCTTCCCCTCTTCTGAAATGATGGCAATGCCCTTGCAACTAATCAAGCAAGCAAGCAAGTAACCAACCTCCCACCCTCACTCCCTCCCTCCCTACCTACCGACCTACCAACCAACCAACTTTTCGACCCATTAACCTACCAATCTATTATTCAATAATCCAATACCACCATGTTGAACAGCAGTTGCGCTACTGTAAATGTGACCTCAGGATAGCACATAATGATGCAAAAAAATGCAACATATGGTACCGCACAGAACAGATACTTCCAGATGCTGTGCTTGGGGGAGGTAACGGCTCTCAGTGCGAGCCCTGAGCGGTGTCATTCTATCATCGCGCTGCCATTGAACCGCCAACACACTCGGTGATGACTGGGTGACGCAACGTCACTGAGAAGCCTCTAACGACGAGTCTTTTCGCTGACGAGTTAATGCAGTCATCGGCGAAAGATGAGATGCAAAGAGAGCGCGGCATTGTGAGCCTAATGACAGGCTGCCGGCTTGCCCCAGAGATGTCACAGGTCAGTCATGTTAAGAATGTGTGTGCCCAATCATCTGCTGATCTTTATCTGGGCCCAGCCTGCAGCTAACCATGACTTAGGCACAATCAGGGGTGCTGATGAATGGACAAAGAGGTCCTTGAATTGTTGACGTGTCACATGACTGCTTTTAGGCTAAATGACGATGACATTCACAATCAAAACAAAAAGTGTTGAAGAAAGACAGTTATCAAAGCAATGATGACCATCCATCCATGCATCCATCCATCCATGCATTCTCAACACCGCTTATCCTGTTCAGGGTCGCGGGGCGCTGGAGCCTATCCCAGCTGACTTCAGGCGAAAGGCGGACTACACCCTGAACTGGTCATCAGTCAGTCTCAGGGCACATATAGACACGGACAATAATTCGCACTCACATTCACACCGTCACTGAGTGGGAACTGAACCCACGCTGCCTGCACCAAAGTCACACAAGTGTACCACGACACCATCAGTGACACAATGAGGACCATTGATGACCATTGATTTAAATTAATTGTCAATGTTTGTTTTTTTCACTGTTGAATTTCCAAACACATTTCTTGATTGGAAATGATGGAACTACGGCAGCATGGTTGAATAATCCATCCATCCATTTTCTGAGCCGCTTCTCCTCACTAGGGTCGCGGGCGTGCTGGAGCCTATCCCAGCTGTCATCGGGCAGGAGGCGGGGTACACCCTGAACTGGTTGCCAGCCAATCGCAGGGCACAATAATTAATAATTGGAGTCAGAGGTTCTGGCTTTAAAAAGACTTTCTGTGTGGAGTTTTCATGTTCCCCCAACCAACCTACCTACCAACAAACCAACCTTGCCACCCAACAACATTCATTCATTTTCCATACTGCTGATGCTCGCTGGGGTCCCGGGTGTGGTGGAGCCTATCCCAGCTATCTTCGGACGAGAGGCAGGGTACACCCTGAACCGGTCGCCAGCCAATCGCAGGGCACATACAAACAAACAAGCATTTGCACTCACATTCACACCTACGGGCTATTTAGAGTTGTCAATCGACCGACCATGCATGTTTTTGGAATGTGGGAGGAAACCGGAGCGCCCTGAGAAAATCCACGGAGGCACGGGGAGAACATGCAAACTCCACACAGGCGAGGCCGGATTTGAACCCGGGTCAACAGAACTGTAAAGCAGATTTACTCACCAGTCGGTCACTGAGCAGCCACCCGCTAACATACCTATTATAATAATCATTTATAGTTTTCAACAATACATGTTATTACTGTATGCAGATGGAAAAATATTTACATGGTTGTTTAATTTCTTACTTGGTAGATGGGCAGACTGATCTGTGTTTTTGTGGTTTATATTATACATAGTTTTGTTTCATGTTATGTCATGTGACCTCTGGTTATGTCTTGTCTTGCTACTTAGGTTTTCATTTCCACATTCTCATCAGGCCAGTCCCTTACTTCTACCAATCAGCTCCCTCCAGCCACTTGTGTCCAGGTGCTCCTCGTCAATTTGTATTTAGTTCCCTGCTTTCCTTCTGTCCGTGTTGGTGCATTGTCATCAGATGTCATGTTTCATTAGCCCCGTCATGTTTTTTGTTACCTTGTGTTTCTTTGTGACGTTGAATTAAAATCCATCCATCCATCGATTTTCCGAGCCGCTTATCCTCACAAGGGTCGCGGGCGTGCTGGAACCTCTCTCAGCTATCATCGGGCAGGAGGCGGGGTACACCTCGAACTGGTTGCCAGCCAATCGCAGGGCACATACAAACAAACAACCGTTCGCTCTCACAGTCACACCTACGGGCAATTTAGAGTCATCAATTAACCTACCATGCATGTTTTTGGGATGTGGGAGGAAACCGGAGTGCCCGGAGAAAACCCCACGCAGGCACGGGAAGAACATGTGAACTCCACACAGGTGGGGCCGGGGGTTGAACCCCAGTCCCCAGAACTGTGAGGCAGACGCTCTAACCAGTCATCCACCATGCCGCTCTTGAATTAAAATGTTTTGGAATTTGTCAACTTAGTTATTTTCTTTAAAAAAAAAAACAACAACTTTCTTTTGATTAAAACCTGAACTGCTGCCTGCCTCTCTGCTTTGCCTTACTTGGCTTTACGTTTCCGAACCCTCCACAGCTAAATGCATACAAATTGGTAATTCAACAAGGAACACCTGGATTAGACACAAGTGGCTGGAGGGAGCTGATTGGTAGACAGAAGGGACTGAGCTGACGAGACCAGGGGGAAACTAAAACCTAACGAGCGAGTCAAGACATGGACACAGGTCAAAAGAAAACAAGATATAACATGAAACAAAACTAAATATAATCGCAACCACGAAAATACAGATCATGGCACAGACACTCCAGAGACCCAATTAATTGTAACCAGTAGAAGCAATTCAAAAGCCACTTTCGCATAATATGCACCCTTTACAATCCAAATAGAAAATAAAGTAGGGTCTTGTATGATTTTACACCACACAGTGAGTTGGAATACAAAAGGGGGAGGAGATAAATTCCAACAGTCAAAGACATCACATAAACTGACAAATTGTAACAAGGGACTTTGTAATCCACACCAGCGTCATTGTGAGCTCCTCAAGCCCACCCCTGACATGTAGTGTGGTCTCACATTCAAGTCTTTGGACAAAGAGCCCCATCCGGTCTGGGATTTATTTGTCTGGTTCTACCTTATCTGAAATCAATCGCTCCATTACACTCCCAGCGTTTACGTACAGGACAATCGGGCCGGCTCTAATGCGGCGACGTGTGTAATGCGCACAAAGGGCTGCTGGCATTCATAGCCAGTGATGCCTCCAGTGTCTCAGACTTAGTGGAATGGATAATGACACTTTATTACAGGGTGGTGATGAAAAGGTATACGTAGTGGACGCAGAGACGAGTGAAGCCAGCATGTTTGCAAATACTGAAAATGGGAATTACGGCCAGCACAATAACAAGAGGGGGCTGTCCAAGGACTTCCAGGAAAGAATTAGGGAAGCTTTCCCAACTCGTGTGACCTTCCTTTGCAACAATAAAGACGGCCGTCAATTAAGCCTCACAGTCAGTGCTAGGCTTCTTGATTGGAGAGCCTTGTAAAAATTCTATGTCTTTGAGTACTTCAAATCTCCACTTCAACAAAAATAAATGTCATTTTTCATTTCTGTTGGACTTACATTTAGACCACCATTCATGCGTGGCCATGAGAGAATGCAATGTTGTGGTCTTATAATAAAAGTATGAAAACACTCTTTTCTTGGGAAAGAGTACTTCCTTCCTTCAGGTTGATTCTGAATTGAAATTGAAGGTGACGTAAAAATATATTTTGAATTAGTTACGGTATTATGAAGCGTGTTGATTAAGAGTATCTTAACACATCCAGGACCACCTCCATAACCTGTTCTCAATAAACTGTTCATCATTTTACCTCTGCATATCTCAAGGTACAGTTTAATACAGTCTTATCTTTTGACACACTGGAGTGTTTGTAAAGAGCAAGGCTAGGTAAAGTAAACTAAAACCTTACAGAATGATGAGTTTTTTTTTTTTTTTTTAAATGCTTTTATCCATGTCGCCTCATGTGGATACATACGATACAGAAAAATTGAGGGAAAAAAATTGAGAGAAATGCATGTATTGCATTTACTCGTGGAGGTTGCACTTCATCACCAAACCACCCAATTACACTTGGACACATCGCCAAACACAAACAGTCCGATAGTCGCTTGAAAATAACAAATCTAGCTCAGCCAAGCTGCTATGGTTGCAGTTTCGGGTGGAGAAATTGGGTGTGGGTGGGGTGTTATGTAAATTAGCTGAATTGTGACATCAAAATTCAGCAAAATTCAGAAGAGCTCACCCACAGACACATTTGGGGAAATAGGCAGCTCATTAAAGACTTACTTGGTTGTGTAATTTCACACTGGATGGGTGTGCAGGCTAACTATACCATCCATCCATCCATTTTCATTACCGCTTCTCCTCACTAGGGTCGCGGGCTGCTGCAGCCCATCCCAGCTATCTTCGGGCGGGAGGCGGGGTACACCCTGAATCGCCAGCCAATCGCAGGGCACATAGAAACAAACAACCGTTCGCACTCACATTCACACCTATGGGTTATACCAATTATTAATATTGCCATAGAATGTACCATTAAAAGTGAGTCCAACTCGATAAAATAGCGCTGAAAGAAAAAAAGAAGTCACCGTTTGGGACGTTAAGGAAAATCCCCCCAATACCGTCACGCCAGACGTGAACATATTCCACCAGATATCGAGAGCTCAAAGGATTAGCTGTGCACGTTTTGCTTTTTATTTCTCTTATTTCCAACCTCTTCCAAAAAAAAAGAGCAGGACGAGGTGTGACGAGAAGAAAAACAGGAAGGTGAGTTCATAAGAAGAAAAAGGTTACCCAAAGTTGCATATCATCAATGTTTGAGGCCTATCCTAGCTCACGTCGGGCGAGAGGCTGGTTACACTATGGACTGGTCGCCAGTCAATCACAGGACACAAACAACCACAAATCCTGACATTGTCACTGAGTGGGAACTGAATCCACAATGGCAGTCACGCAACTGAGCTACCAAGCAGTCACTGACACCTTCCATAGTTTTCTATGGGAAAAATGGCTAAGAGAGCCGAATAAATGGGTTCCCGACATACGATGTTTTGAGGTTATGAACAATGCGCGAGTTCCCGCAGCGCTGCGAGGATACGTCGTCACAAGAAACCACGCTCAGTTACCGCCATTGACTTTTTTTCCATTTGTGGCCTCGAAGCATTTTTCATACAAATATTTACCATGAATAACAATTGAATCCATAATTTATTACTGCTAGATGAGTCACTATGCTGTTTAGCAGATCTAACTGGGCTGTGATTGGTGCACACCATTTCTTATGGATTTGTATAACTGCTGGTTTACTGAGGAAATCATCCTTTTTAACTAACACACTTCCTATTCTTTCGATGTACTAAACAGAGAGGCGCATACTATGACGCTTTTCTTCTTCCCAGACTGGTCTCAAGTGTCAGGTTGCTGCTGGTATATCGATACAATTTACAGAATGTGGTTGTTTAGCCACTCTTCGTTTTTGTTACTGTGCCAAACCAATGACATCAGTCTGGGTGGCTGCAAATCCTATAACGGCAGATTAGGCCTTTGGAGTTCACAGACAAGATAATGACATTAGCCAATGTATGGACAATGCAACAGCTCGGTGTGTCCACACACTGAGAGTGAAGCGCGGATTCTGAATCGTCATTCATTGAACATTAGTCACAATGTGTGGTGAGTTCAGTTGCTCTGCTGCTTGAGTTTGTTCGCTCGAGTGTGAACGTTATCATTCTAAACCCTTCGCACTACCAAACAAGCGGCCCGAGACCGCTTGAAGGAGGTGGCCTACGAGTGAACTCTGGCGCGGTTCAGTTCACAACTGTCTAAGTGTGGTGCAATCCAAGAGACAGCATATTTATTTTTCTAAAGTTTTGGCTGACAATAGGTCACAGTCAGGTTTGTCCCAAAGGTATTTATTGGACAACTTTTGGTCCGCCTGATCAGATAAACGCTAAAAAACGCCAAGTGAACCAGGACCAAAAATGTGTGGCAAACTTGCATAAGTGGTTTAACTCTTCATAAAATAACGATTTCAAAGGAACAAGCAAGTACATTTTACATTGATTAAGTGCATACAAGTGCATGTATTGTTTTCTTCACAGTCAAGAATGAAAGGAGAAGCTTTATATAAGCTTTATACACTTCTTTGGTGGAATTTGGCAGGGGAAAGAAGAACAGGAAGCAGAATGTTTCACATTAAGAAGCAACATTTGAACACACGATCATTGGACAGGGCTAAGGTTCAAAGCAGCACTGAAGTCCCTCCACAGGTGGACTTTCTGACCTCACCTCACCAGTAGGAAATGCCTCAACTGATTAGAATCAAGCAAAAGGTGTGTCACCGGGAGCCCAGAGTCGCCCGCCGTCCCCCTCGACCAGATGTGCGGGGCGTCTCCATTTCAAGATAGTTACAGGTGCAAGGCTTGACGTGAGGCTTTAATAATGGGGCTATCCGTTGGCTGTGTTTAATCAAAGACACGCGAGAACGGGATGGGATTCATTGCTCTTCGATGGAGAGCGCCCTTATGAAGACGGACAATCACTTTGCTCTCTAAGTGAAACCATCGTTTAGCCTCAATTCCCACAGAAAAGGCTCATTTGTTATCTACGGGACGGGGGGGGGGGAGTGCAGCTGGGGTGGTGATGCTAGGTGCAGGGTGCATGCATCTTCCACACAATTACATTGCAAAGGCCTATAATGGAAAGTCAAGAGACTTTGTCGTGGGAAGCCAAGTGCTGGAAAAAAAGACCGCTTAGCCTCATACAAGGGATTGGCAGTCAAGCAGTGCTTCAATTCAATCAACAATGAATCGATATTGTTGGGATTACAGCGTTTATTTGAGAATTAGTAAATAGTAATATATAAATAGTATTTTGCCACAAAAAGAAAGCAATTTTTGCAACGTTACAGAAAGCCGCAAGTTGGTGAGTTTGTCCAGCAAATAATCCTCCCTTATCCGGATTATTGTAGGCCCATCTCAACACCAAACCTTAAACAATATGCTTTTCGAAGGCAAATGATGACCTTTTTGACAGGCCATTTTGAGACCAAATACACCTCTGAAGTTGCACAAAACAACATCACGAGACCTTGGTAAAATCCTGTGAGACTTCAGCGCAGTAAGCATGTAAACGACCTGTAAAGAACTCAGTGTGTTTTGCTTTGTTTGACTTTTTTTTGCAAAAGTGCATGATGTTTGTCAACATAGATTCAGAATGGAAGCTATGCAAATAGCCTCTTGGCTGTTCACTACAACATAACTAATGGCCAGTGGCCTACAATAATAACAGGATAATGGGATATACTTTTATGGGGACTTGCTTCTGATTGTTGCCTGTCATCAAAGGACACGTCCGTGTTTAGATTTTTACGTACATTAAAATTTTTTTTTTTACACTTTTATGACAGTTTCGGAATGTTAAAATGTGGCTTAAAACAGCTCCTGTCCAGTTAATAAATGTTTGATGATGGCAACAGTTGCACTTTGGATTAAATTTATATTCCCCTTGTTTCTTTTCAGGAAGAATGGTTGGCAAAATACACATTTCCACTCGATGTAAATAAGGTGAAGGTGTGAGATCATATTTTGTCGAAGTGCAAGTGTGTACACTCACTGGTTTGCTTAGAAATGACATCATGCATCACTCTGTTAAAGATGCCTCTCACTTTCTTCACGAGGAAGCACTGGGCTCAAATTCTAATATGCTAAGTGTGCGAGTCTGAGGAAAGGTTCCTTTAAGTTGGTTACACACGTACTGATGACTGAGCCTAATTTGAGCATTTTAACCGGTGCAATTAAAGTGAGATGTCTCTAAACGGCAGACGACTGGTTAGCACATCTGCCTCACAGTTCTGAGGACCGGGGTTCAATCCCCGGCCCCACCTGTGCGGGGTTTGCATGTTCTCTCCGTGCCTGCGTGGGTTTTCTCCGGGCGCTCCGGTTTCCTCCCACGTCCCCAAAACATGCGTGCTAGGTTGTTTGAAGACTCTAAATTGCCCGTAGGTGTGAATGTGAGCGCGAATGGTTGTTTGTTTCTACGTGCCCTGTGATTGGCTGGCGACCGGTTCAGGGTGTACCCCGGCCTTTCCGCCGAAGATAGCTAGGATAGGCTCCAGCACCCCCGCGACCCAAGTGAGGATAAGCGGAACGGAAGATGAATGAATGAATGTCTCTAAACGATTACCCCGATCGATTAACGTGTGGTGCGCGGAGTGTTGAGAATGATTCTTCCTCCCTGATATTCTCAGAAAACGTATTACGACAAACATCGTTGTGTGTGGTGAGCTGTGTCGGTGATGTCGAGTACACCACACACTATAAGAGCGGGAAGAACACAGTGGCCCATTTTGTTCCTCATAGTGTGGGGTCTCTCACATATAAAAAAAAAGGTTAAGCTGTTAAAAATCTGTGTGTGTGTACCCTGCTTCACCGGCTACCGTTCCTCTTAACGACAGAATGTGTTGACTACACATTAAAAGATTTGCCATTGTAAATATTTAACACGTTGAACATTTGTGATTGCCAGCTCCAACCGTTTTCTGCGCAAATCGTGGAGGAAAATTCACTCTTACCACAACCCACACCACAGGATAATCGTATAGGAAGATCTTCTGAAACAGCCGATAATCAGGTTTTTGCTGACTTTGATCGCAAGGGAAAATACTTAAATTTGGCACATTTATCGGTATGTGTGTACCCTGCTTAAAATAACATCAGCCCTGAACGTTTTCCAAGCAAATCAATGTGGAAAAATATTACTCTCTATTACTCTTAACACAATTATTTATCAGGAGGATCTTTAGCGACATCACAAGGGCCAGAAAAAATTTCAAATTTCAAAGAGAAATGAAATGACTATCGGAATGTGTGTACCCATCTTAAATTAATCTTTGCTCAGACAAACACACGCAATTAATATTCCCCTTCTTCAATACTGAACAGGTTCAACATTAACGATTGTCAGCCCCGACCGTTTTCTGAGCAGATCGCGGCGGAATGATCACTCTATACACACCCCACACACACACACACACAACAGGATAGTCGCTCAGATTGTCATTTGGAGGCATCTGACAATCAGAACTTTGCTGACTGATCCTATGGGAGGAATATTGTCCAAATGACTGCTATATTTGTACTCCACTTGAATTAACCTTCACGCAGACAAGCACACGCACCTATGAGTTGTCATCTTACATACTGAACAGGTTTGACATTAATGATGGTCAGCCCAGACTGTTTTATGAGCAAATGAGGAGGAAACGCATCTCTCCTAACACACCCTACATCACAGGATAATCGCTTAAAATAATCTTTTAGAGACGTGCAAAAATTTGTTATGCGTGTACCTTGCCTTAGGGACGAGGAGGCCCTTGATTGGACTTGAGTTACTCTAAAAAAATAAAATAAATAATAATAATAATAATAATAATCCTGACATGTTCCTAATTTTCTGACTCTCTGTGCTGTATCCATTTTCGGGAATTGTGCAGCTCCATTGTTTTGTGTCAGAATAATCCAACGTGACAGGTGCGCCTTTGGCCCGATGCTTTATAGTATCTCCATATCTGGGACTGTTCAGCTACACACGTTTTATTTCACACGTGCTCTGGCTTGTCATGCCATGTCGGCGGGGTTTAATGGCGTCTCCAGCCTCGGCGCCGTGATGCCAGCTGAGTGCAAGAGCTCCTCAATATCTGTTACAATTAGTTTTTGATTAAGGAAGCCCCGCGCGGCTGTTTGAGGGCCTTTAATGTTGTGTCAACTGGATGATGATGGAGCGAGCGCCCGTGGTCGCCCCCCAGTAACAAAAGCAGCCAGTAAAAAGGCTCGGAGTGAACCAGTTTATCTTCTTAATGGAAACCAGATGACCTTCCTTTTCTCGACTTACCCTCCCTTTTGCAATGTACACATTTTTTTCTCTCGAAGTGATACTAATCCCTGATTTTATTACTATTAAACTTTTAGAACGTTCATCATATTGGCTTTGAAACTTAAAAGTCTTATATTTTGTCCATTTAGACCTCCATAGAGAGACTCTCTAACATGGACTTAGTATAAAAGTTTCAGTTTTGTCCATAAAAGGCCCCTCTGACAGCTATTTCTGTTTGACCCAGTTTTATTTCTGCTTTGTCCGTATTGGGCGAAGACCGCCCCCTTTCCTCTGATTGGCTGCCTCCGTGTTTGTCATGTTGACAGCGCTGGCTCGAGAGCGGAGAGAGAAGGCGGAGACCTTCGCTCGTGACGTAGATAAGCGAGAGAAATTCAAATGACCTCTCGGCACTCAGGAATACGTGGACGATTTTAATTCATATTAATTCATACATGTTTACTGAGGCACCACAGAGACAATACAACAGCCCAAATACTAGAAAAAGCTGGTTTGGCAAAATATTATTTATAAAAATTACAACTAACATCCTCCCAACAACAATTTGATTTAATTAATAAAATAAATAAAGGAAATATATCTGTTTCGGGGTCAAACTATCACTATCATAGAACTCTTAACTGTTGAAGCACTTTAATATTTTCAACGGTCATGATGATGAGATGTTTAAAACAACAAAACATTGAGCCTTAACCTCATCTTAAAAGGGAACTTATGGAAAATGTACTGTTGAATTGTTAATATACAAATAGTTGGGTGGAGTGCCTGCTCACCCATCAAATGTGAAATTGCAATACCAAGTCAACCCTTTTGTGAGCCGCTTGCTTCCCTAAATGTGTCTGTCAGCGAGCCCGTCTGAATTTCACCAAATAGTGATGTAACATCTAATTTACAAAATACCGACCCCATACAGAGGTTGGACATTTCCAAGTGATGGCCATACTACACGCACACTTTATCGTGTCGAAAGTAAAAGAGAAGCCAAGCTGCGCTGTTGGAAGCACAGTGTGACAGGACAACCCCCTCAAAACAGGCTGATTTCAGTGAGGGGGAGCTGCAGAAAAACCAGTCTGGTGTGGCTGAACATGACCCCATAGGGACAAACTAGAAGTAGTGATTGTGAGTAAACCATCAGGACCTTATGGTCAGCAGTCCCTATACTTTTGTCCATGCAAGTTCAGATATGTGACGTGAGCTGCTATTTCCTGCCAAACATCCACACCGGATAAGCACGTCATTTGCTGCACTCTCAGCGGAATAATCAACAACTTTGCAAGTTCAAAAACATAACAACAGTCTGGCTGTGCACACAATGTCAACCAGTGTGGACAGAAAAGTGAATTCTTAGCATAGTGGAGGTTCTTTTCGCAGCATGCGAGAGGACGGCGAGGCCGCTCTTTGCGGTACTCACAAAAACCACAGGAAGATAAAAAAAAAAGGTTCTGGCATCCAAGAAAGGCTGATAAGTCGCAGCTTGTCTCATTTTTTGTTTCGTTTGCTTAATCCCACGAGTTGGAAATGACCTTGTGAACTCGAGTCAGGTTCGGTGTGTTTCTTTGTTTTTTTGGGGTTTTTTCACCCTCCACTCAGTCAGCAGCAGTTTACCGTCTTTACCTGCTTTTTGGATGCCTTTCAGCTATACAGTACGTCCACCAGGAGTCTGAGTGCTACCTAGAGTCTTTTCTTTGTGTACAGGTGCATCTCAATAACTGAGAATACCATGGAAAACTGAATTTATTTCGGTCGCACAATTTCCCCAAAAATACATATTTGGTATAAATATGATGATTATAACTTACAGCTAACAAAAAAACCAAATTCACCAATTTGATAATAACATTAGAAACAATCCAAATTATTTTGAATATAGAAATGTGCAGTCCCCAAAGGATAAGCAAAGGACAATCATATTTTGAATTCAAAGCAATAAAAGAGGGGCACAAAAGTACCAACTGGACTTAAAACATCCACAGATTTAAAAAAGAAAACAAAAATTTGGTCAAGAAACCCCCCCCCACAACATTAAGAAATCAAACATGCCAGAATGAATTGTCCTTGGGGTCTGAAGTTGGGTTGTAGAATGATTTGTAATGGCACTTTTTACTTACTTAAAGTTATTACATAAGGAATTATTCATTGTTCCCTGTATTGTATTATGCATTGTATGTTTCTGGTATTGTATGTGTATCAGGAAGTACAGATGCAAAGCACATTTTCTTCTTGATTAATGTCATTTTCACATGGTCCCTCTCAAATAAACTAATGAAATAGACAAATAAAAAGGCAAATCAGGTAGGACTTGTCCATCTGAAAAATGGTCTTATGTGTTAATGAATCTATATAATAAATGAGTTTCACTTTTTAAATTGAACTACTGAAGTAAAGAAACTTTCCCACCATATTCTCATTTATTGAAATGCAATGTTTGTGTGGTGTTGACACGTTGCAGGTCAAAGATGAGCGACAATTCAATTCTCTGACCTTAGCAGCAGCAGCTTTCATGCAAACACGCATTTGTACACACACGGGCTGGCCTCTAACCTGCGGCCAACCTTGGCTTAATCATTAGCGCGACCTGTTATCTGATTGTTGAGCAGGTAACCATTAATGTTTGCTCCCAGATGACCTCCCCAAAAAACGAGCTTTCTGCAAACGACAGCCGTACGAGAGCAACATTTCATTCTAGTTGTAAAAGGGACAGATGGGCCAAGTTACTTGTTGATGAGCTATAGATATATATTTTTAAATGTGTATGCAAAATATGTTAATCAAATTTATTTTAATTATACAATAAGTCGTCATTTTTAAATTGTATTATTTGTAATTGATTTTCTTTTTTTTTTAACTTAAATTATTTTGTAAAATACATTTAAAAATTTGAATTGCAAATGTAAAAGTGTTTATTTTTTATTTTCAATAAAACAATTATTCCATTATTTAATGAGATAAATTAGCTACAATTTATAATAATAATAGCTAACTAATAACAACAACAATAATAATAAAACTACGAATACAATTAATAATAATAATTATAATAATAAGAAGAAGAAGAATAACTTGGGCCTTTCAGACAAAAGATTCACAATGACAGCGAATACCCTGCCATCGTAGCTGAAAAATGGTGCTCATCTGTCTCACAGTAGGGCTGGGTGATTAATCGACTTTATCGATTTGTTCGAGTTTATTCCTCAGCACGATCTTTTTTTTTCTTCTTCTTTTTTACATGAATCAAAGTGCTGATGTGGAAACAACAGCATGGCTGCGTCCAGAGAAGAGCAACACAAGTTTACAGAGAGTGTTTAAAATGGAAAATAAGACAGCAAGGAAGAGAGAAATAAAGAAGAAGAGAGGAGTTCAGAAAGACAGACAGAAAAGGAGGGAAAAGATCAGGGGAGCAGGACAGAAAGAAAGAAGTGAGAGAAGAGTGGTGAGTGATTGCCTGGCGATCAGTTCACGGCGTACGTCGCCTTTTCGCGGCACAGCCTTGACCCTGACCAGGTTAAGAGAAGGACCAGATGGATGGAAGGAAAGAATCCCAAGGAAAGCCAGAATAATAAGATAACAGAATGAGTGTCACTTTCTAGCATCCTCTTCCATGTGTCTCATTTCGTGTGCAGCACTACTGCTGTGGCGCACACGAATAACTCAGCATTCCCCCCCCCCGGGTGAGGAGGCTGATATACAGCGTGGCGGTGTCTTGATACACTTATATCTGCCCGTGTCCTCCAAAAAGACAAGGAGAGTCAATTACAACGGCGCGGCTGTGATAAATAACAGCTGACCTCACACGCCGGGCTTCCCGCGCTCGGCCCGACAAGACCAGCCTGCGCGGGATTCACACAGGCACAATGTGGGCCACGTCTGGAGAGAAAGAGGGCACAGAGGTGGAGGACGGAGGACGTTTGGAGCGAGTGTTTGCTCCACGTTAGTGACACGTGTGAAGACACAACGCTTCAATGTGGGCTTTACGGTGGCTCTGCTGTTCTTCTTTCTTTTAGTAGCACACAAGATCTGTTCGTGTACACCAGTGGCTCGTCATTGGTTATCGCCGAGGCACCTGCATTTCAAGTTGCGATCCACTTTTATAGAAGTTGTGAACAAATAAAGAAACTGAATTATTCAATCTTAGCCTTTGAAAATATGTAAAGTATATCCTATTTTTAAACATAGCTACACATGCTTACATGTTCAAAGTGAGTTTTATGGAACTTTATGAAGGAACTGACGATGAACATGACGACTGCATGTTCAAAAACAATAACTAAAATATATATATCACGAATGCACAAAATGCTCCCACAAAATGTCACTTATATTTTGGTATTTGAATACATGCACCGTTACACCCCAAGTAATAATGTTTCTGATGGATGCCTGTCAAAATGATGTCATTTTACAAATAAAAGGTCAGCTTGGGATTCATGTTAAATAGTCTTTGTAGTTAATTTGCAGTTAGCTAGTTACTCATTCACCTATTTATTTATTTTTTTGTGGGAAACTTATTCTCAGCTATTCACTGAAAAAGTCACCTATTGCAGTTTTTTTTTGCAGCTAATAGGAAAGTGGTACTTATGTCAAGGGTGTATGTTGAAGTGAAAAATCTCTACTGTTCGAAAATATTTGTAAATCAGGGAGGAGCGAAGTTTAGCCCAGCTTGTTAACGGAAGTTACAGAGTCTTTGCCGCTTGTATGTTTTTGCTCTGCTGATTGTCTATTAAAAAGCTCCATTTAACAAGTGACAGTGGTCTCATTCTTGCTTGAAAATTGCTATTTTTACGTGTAGAGAAGATGACACTTGCACTTACAGTGCCTTTTTTTATTTTATTTTTTTTAATATCAAATCATCAATAAATCGTTTATTTTTAATGGTAATGTCGTAAGATGAGCTTGAAATGATAACGTGTTTTGGGTTAATAGCTTGTGGTATATTTAACGTTTAAACTATTAATATAAGCAATTACAAGAAAAAATTTGGGGGCGGGGGGGTGTCATTTACTTACTGTTTGTCGCTATTCGCGGCAAACTAACTTTATTGTTGTTCATTTTAATAACCAACAAAGTTACATGAATGCCCCATACTCTTTACCTAACGGCAGATAAATGCGTGCACCTACGTAAGAAGCGGGGAAAAGCGAGGGCGTTGAGGAGTCGGGTGTTGTCGGGGGTCCGAGGTCCTTTGGGAGACACGCTGGCTGAAAGAAGGGAGGAATGAGCAACAGGCAGACACAAGGGCACGGGCAGATGTGTGCAAAGATAAATGAGCAGATAAATCACAGAGTGTCTGGGCCCAAGGCACATTTGCATTCCTCAAATGAAACTCCAAGGAGAAACACTGGCACGGAGCTCAGGAGACTTGAAATGAAACGTAAACACTATATGCAAAGAGTGTATAACATGGGTGAAAGAGAGCCTATGCTTCATCCCAAGGACTTCGCATGGCAACGGCGCGATAAAGAAAGCTTCTTTTTACAGCTCAGTAATGAAGCCCGTTGACAGTCACCGAGTGACGACAACTCCCCACGCAGCTTTAATCTCGTTGCACTTAAACAACATCATCGACTGCGGGAAAATTGGAGGTAATTTCGATAACAAGCATTCCTCGAGCGATAAAAGGGGGGTCACCCACGAGTGGCTTTTTTAAAAGGCAGGTCATGTTTGATCTATGGAGGTCCTGGGTTGCCTCAATGTCACACGAGGAAGGACATCACAGCATTCCACATCTGATGTTCATGTCCATGTGACAGACAGCAACTATATATGGATGGATGTCCACGCACACAGCGGCAATTGAGTAAGAGCAGGAACGTTTTTGCGAGGTTTTACATACAGAGCTGCAAAAATGACTGGAAACACTGTACCGTGACATAACTCGACTTTGAATAGTGTGCATATATGTAAATGGAAATGTCGAGATACGGGAGTCAAAGTTCTAAATTGTTCATTGTTGTTTTTTAGTTGTCGAGTAGTAACACATACTGACACTGAACACTTCAAGACGCATTTTTCCAGGCCATGTTTTTTCTCTCCCTTTCATTTTTATTTTTCTCTTTGAGACGGAAACAATCATGGTGTTGTTTTCAAAAGCTTCATTAGTCAGCATTTAGTAAAGAAACAAAACAAAGCAACCATTCCCCCCCCCCATCAAAAATGACTGAAAATATCAGGACATGTAAAGTAGGTGCAGCAACTGTTTGAACTTATCCCAAAGGATACTTCGGATACCTTTTGTTGTCATATATCTGAGTTTCAAATATAATGTATGTGAGAAATGTGACTCAGTTGGATGCAGTCTCGGTAATTGTATTCTTAACTTTGTAACAAACAACAACAGCCCTGGGTTCCACCATGGCTCGTTTTGGTTGTGAAGTAATCGCACAGATGACCGTTTTTTAGGAGTTACACTGAATCGATTGTAGTGTCATTTTAAAAAACGTCCACTTTGTCTGACATATTTTCATGTTTGCTTTCTTCGAATCCGAATCAGTATCATCTTAATTCAACAAAAATGACACATTTTCATTGTCCGTATGAAAGTTATCAACACACAATTACTATTCACACTGACCTATAAAAAAATGACAATGTTATATGAATGCCAGGCCAGGAGATGGATGTAAAGTATGTGCACCCGCTGCTTGAGCCGAATCATATAGAGCACCGTGACACGGTTAGTACGCAGTAGTGGTGTACTAAATGTAAGTAGACAGAGGGTCCTTAGTTTATCCCGATATATGAAGTTGCAAGATAAGAAAGGGCGCACAATGAAGTAGTTTGCACAGATGTAAGAACATGTCACCACGCAGCACAAGAACAGCACACTCAGTTAATGCCTTACTTACCATTTTTCATTCGATAGTTTTATGTTCACCTTGTCGTGGTGGAGGGGTTTGTGTGTCCCAATGATCCGAAGAGCTAAGTTGTCTGGGGCTTCACGCCCCTGGTAGGGTCACCCATGGCAAACAGGTCCTGGCGTTCAACCGTGTCCCTCGGGGAGTTCGGGAGTATGGGGTACTGAACCCCCTGATACGGGCATTGCCGGCAGTAAGTCGGACTCGTTTCCGGTGAGTGTTGGAGTCCGCCAAGGCTGCCCTCTGTCACCGATTCTGTTCAGCACTTAAATGGAGAGAATTTCTAGGTGCAGCCGAGGCATAGGGGGGCTCCGTTTGGTGGCCTCAGCATTGCATCTCTGCTTTTTGCAGATGATGTGGTTCTGTTGGCTTCATCGAGCCGTGATATCCAACTCTCACTGGAGCGGTTCGCAGGCCTCGGAACGCCTCGGGATGCTCCCGGAAGAGCTGGATGAAGTGGCTGGGGAGAGGGAAGTCTGGGCGTCCCTGCTAAAGCTACTGCCCCCGTGACCCGACCTCGGATAAGCCCAAGAAAAGGGATGGATGGATGGATGGATGTTTAGGGCCTTGAAGTATATTCAATTCAAGTATTTACACCAAACCCTCGCCAATTTGCGAACTGCCATTTGGGAACTGACGAGCAATTGTTTCTGTAGAACATAACTATTTGTTGAAAAACACACCTGTTCGCACTTACCCGCATATTTTTGTGCCCCTTATGTAACGCTCTAAGATGCCACCCAAACGCCCTGCTCCTTCGATGGCATCATGTTGGCATAGGAGTAGCTAAGGGATGGACAACGGGAGTAGCTAGTCAGCCTGCTTGACGGAGAACAACAGTGTGATGGAAGATTCCAGTAGATGTCTGACAGGCAAGCGAGGCTCCTTGTGGGGTTGAGGCCAGAGAAAGCAGGGTGTTAAACTTGTTAAGATGATGCAGAGAAAGGTGTGGATCAATGCTGGGAGTGGTGGAAGTTAACAGTTGATCTGCTGCTACTGGCTAGCTGTTCAACGTAAGGTAAAATTCGGGCTGTAGCGAGGGTTCGCTGTAATGTAATTATGACTTGACTACTGTGTTAGCGTGGGTTAGTGATAGACTAGGGGGCGTACCAACTAACTAATTTGGGTTACGTCGCCACCGTAGGAATGGAATTCCATTTTGAACTGACGGCCCCTGCTGTATGCTATGCTGAATTGTTATTGTTTGTCTGTGCTGCTTTTACACTGCACAGCTTAACTTGACTGCGATTGAAGCTGTGATTTTTGTTTTTCTTCCTACCTCAAAGTAGTACGGCGGGAAACTTGTGAAACTTGAAGGCAACCAAAGACGTAATGCAACACTGCGCGATATTCCAACAGCAATGGTCTGTTTTCAGTGTTCACTCAGATAACCATTTCCACCGCTAAATCATCGCTATTAAACAAATGGCAAGAATGACAGTATTAGTGTTGTTTTGAGTTGAAAACAATGTCATGTAAATGGACACTAAATTGAAATTGTTTTGGAAATGGCTCTTGCATGCTTTACAGGAAGCGGTTTTGTAGGCTTTACAATGTATTTACACTAAAAGAGCATTTACCGACTCGGTTCGGGGAGCGATTGTAGCCGTGCATATAACACTTAAAATGTCAATTTGTGTTTGCCTTCCTACGTAATCATGCTCGCTCGCTCGTAACTTTTAGCAGCTCGGGGACTTTCCCATGAACGGTAAGGAGTGGTAGTGGGAGGCGTGTGTGCATGTGTATGTGTGTGGGAGGCAGCATGAAGGAGAGACTGTCATCACTAATTCCTTGCCGGGCACCACCGCGAAGTGTTGACTAACTAATGGTCGTGTTTAACAAGTGAAGTGTAACATGCTTGAGGAAACACAGCTGGATATGAGTCTTGCGCATTGAGTGACTCAGAGAAAACAATTCATTGTCTTCAGCGACACCCACCCGCACACAACGCCGGGCAAAGAGGGAGCTGAAAAAGCAGTGAAGCAGCTGGATTCTTTCAAAAGTGTGGTTGGCGGCTGGGTCACAAAGGCTGTATCTCTGCGGTGCTGCGGTGGGAGCGCGGAAGAAAACGGTAGCCCAACATTTGCAGAGAAAGGAGAGAAGATTTAGGAAAGCAGCTAAAAGGATACTTGTCGCAAAAGAAGGAGAGCAACCTTTTCAAGACTTTGTAAAGTGAGGTTAGGGTTTAAAAAGGGTGAGGGGTTATGGCTCAGGGTATGTTTGGTTTAAAATACATTAGGGGTTCTTGTTAGATGATATGGTTTGGGGTTAGGGTTATTTGGGGTTGAAAATGAATACAAGAAGTTGGATGTGGTTGGGTGTTTGGTGGTTGTTGGAGGGGTAAGGGTTGGGGCTGAAAATAATTAGTGGGTGCTCGGAGGGCGCTTAGGGATGGTTGGGTTTATAATCTGTGTTTGGGTTACGCGTTTGGTTGCAAAAATGTTTAGCAGTTAGGAGGGGGTAAGGGATGCAAAAAATGGGAAGGGTTAAAGTTTTCTCCACTGCCATGTACAACGTACAAAGAAACATAATTAGTGTACTTATATGATGTACAGGCTGAACCTTGTTAAAACCTTGTTTTGGGTTAAAAAATGTTAAGGTTGCGGTTTAGGAGGAGGTTGAGGGTTAAAAAAAATAAAATAAGGTTATGAGAGGGGTTAGGCGCTAGGTTAGGGTTAGTTTTAGCAAAGAGAAAATGTTTTGCTATACTATTTCCTCTTTGCACTTGTTGTTCCCACAGTAGATTCTATCAATGTCTCGATTATGTCATTATATTCACTCATTATCAATCTCAATATCTTATGACTGATTGGCTGGAAGAAAGTGGTTTAATTAACTGAAGAAGACTTGAATTTAAGTGACCCAATTGTTGCCCAATAAGGCACAAACATACTTGAGGAAACGCCGCATGCAAGACTGAGCTGAAAGGTACCATGTCGGGGGGGGACGGAGGCGGCGGAGGAATAACATAAATTCAGTTCTACAAGCATACGCTAAAAACACGTCTAACAATTATCTCATCACCAATTTGGGCGGCAGCAGCAGCAGCACAAACATGTGTTGCGACGATGCGGTGGAGCCGAGTTAATGTTTCATATTATAGTAACTACAGCACTCCTGGCCAGACTGCAGCTCATGCTGTTTTTGTATTCCGTGTTCATAACTCTGTTTGGATGCCAAGCTTTTTGCTCGCCTATAACGAGGCAGCAACCGACTCATTTCATTTTTACAGGGCTGTTTTGTTTCAATAGAGAGCGAGTGTTTCCCTAAAATTGTGGCTTCTAATGAGCGTTTTTGCCCCCCCGTCATTTAGGACCAGGCGGCGGTTGCCGTTTGACCACATTTTTAAAAGGTTCTTTTTTTTTTTTTTTTAATTTAATTATTATTTTTTTTTTTTACACATCTCTATGTAATAGCCCGTCTGCCCCTTTTGAGGTTATATTGATACAAGAAATGTGCTAAATACAGTATGTAGTATACTTATATTGTGGTTCAGACATTGTGGTCCCACTACAATGGGGATTTTTCTGGGAAACATTGATTCTTTTTGTGTTGGAATATATTTACAATGTGGTAAAAAAGTGTGCTTAGGTTTAAATGAGATTACAGTATGCGGAAGGGGTGTTTTATGCTTGAACTCTAAAAAAGGTGTTTTTATTTGGTCTCTGTATGTCCCACATTTTCTTGGGTGGGTCTGGAACATAACTACCCCCTGAATGAGGGATCATCGTATAAGCAATTTGGAAGTAACCAAAACCGGTACAGTATAGTAGGCTATATCCGAGAGGAGACTAAAGACCTGCTGCCGCAAAGTAGAGACTGTGCGGTATAGTACTTTGTTTGTTCTGGCAGTGTATTTTCAAATGTTACAACGACGCCACAATGACAAATCTGCTCAACCACTCGTGGTTTACATATCAGCTCTGTGTACCTCATCCCTGACTGACCAGATACTACAAATATTACCTCAAAGTACCTGGTCTTGCCAGTGGAAAAGGGACATGTACAGCCATGTTGAGTCAAGTGGATGAAATATGGATGAAAAACTAACCAAACACAGCTCACCTTTCCTCAGACTGGGTGAGAAACCTCAGAAAACCACACTACATTGAACGCATCAGTCACAACAAGATGCTAACAACAAAAATGGAAAACAACGGCTTCCTTGAGGGAAATTTTTATCCAAGAGAAGACTGAGGGCCTGCTGCAGTAAAGTGGAGACTGTGGAGTATTATTCATTCTTGCGGTGTATTCTCAAAGGTTACAGTGACGCTGCAATCAATCTGCTCGATCACTTGTAGTTTATGACTCAGCTGACCAACCCAGGTTCACTAGGTGCAAGAAGTAGTCCCTCAAATGACCAGTTTTTTTCCTACGGAAACGGGACGGATCGCATGTAGAGCCATGTTGAGCTGAGTGGGTGTCATGCAGTAGAATAGGAGTGTGATCAATGAAAAAGTAAGTAACCTAAACACATCTTAAATTGTCTCAGATCGAGTATGAAACTGAGAAAAAAAACAAGACACTAACAAACAACAATGCAGGAGAACAAGGGCTTCCTTTCTAAACTTTAAGGGGATACATTTGATCCAAGATGAGACTGAGGGCCCATTGCAGCAAACAGGATACTATGGAGTACAATACTGTGTATACCACTTTGGATTGCATTTTTGACTAAGAGAAATGCTAAGGTACAACAAGAATGAAGGCACATGGGCTGTGATTGAATTTTGTCCAAGGGGAGGCTGAGGGTCCGCTGCAAGAAATTGGAGACTGTGGAGTATAATAGTTGAATCATTCGAGCAGTGTATTCTCAAACGTAACATCAATGAATCTGCGTGACCAGCCCCGACTGCCCCATGAGATTATTATTTGAAAAAGAAAACAAATATATAGCATTGGATATGTTGGCTAGCATATGCTAATGGGATTTACTACATTACAGTACAGCATAAATGGTTGAGTCACGAATGCTGCGTTTACACTGTACAGCTCAGTTAACCTCAGATTGGGGGGGGGGGTCCACTTTAAAATAGTACCACAAGAAACCCAGAAAACCAGGGCGCATTGAACACACCACTTGTGAGCAACTCGTTTTGGTGTAATCCTGATGACAGATGTCCTGGTCCACTTGGAGACCGGCCAATGCAAATGTAAGAAAGTGCAGTTTCTTTGCCATAAACAGATCTGCAGCAACAAATTAACGGGTCCTAGAGGGGCCAAATGTGAACCTGCACCACTCATTTTGAAAATTGGAAGCTTTTGGATTCATTCACTGATAGACAGGTGCTCAGCAAGCAACTTCAATGTTTGATTTTAGCAAACAAGCAATGGGGTTCAGCATACAACTCATCAAAGCACAGTATAAATCCTCTAGGTTGGCCAAAAACGGCTTCTCCTTTGCAAAAGTAATGATTACGTTTGCAAAAATAACAACAAGTGATGCACAAAACTGGAAATTAATGTTTGATTTGCTTTCTCCACCAAAGACAACACTAGTAGTCATACGTGAAGGTACTTCAAGATGCAGAATATTGTTTGGCCAGCAAACTGTGTATTAAATGTTTTATATAACCACAAATATGAATAACGTTGTGTAAAAATGTAAAGTGTTAAACCCACAGACTCTGCATTTCATTATTTGGTGAGGTTTATAGGCTTTTGCAGCAGCTTAGTGTTGACGTCTTGCATGCTGCAACATTTTGCAGATTGACTAGCTGTGGGAAAAATAATAAAAATAACACTTTATTTATGGTGGAAAGCCAAAGAGAATTAAAAGCAATGTAGCCAGCCTGGCCTTAAACATGTGTCTAATTGGATGACAATGTTGCCCAACAGCTGGATCAGAAAATAGGTCACCATCGGTCCCGCCCTCCAACCTAACCCTGCGCAACCAAATGAATGTTTATGTCCATGGTGGAGGAAGAGATCAACCAATATCATCATATTAACTTGTACTGTATTCTTCAAATGAGTATTGAAAAAAAGTAATATTACAACAATATTAAAATAACCTAATCTCACAAGAATAAACTTGCAATTTCAATGAGAATACAAACTTAATATTACCATCCATATCCATATCATCCATTTTCTGAGCCGCTTCTCCTCACTAGAGTCGCGGGAGTGCCGGAGCCTATCCCACAGCTGTCATCGGGCAGGAGGCGGGGTACACCCTGAACTGGTTGCCAGCCAATCGCAGGGCGCATTTAACAAACAACCATTCGCACTCACATTCACACCTACGAGCAATTTAGAGTCTTCAATTAACCTAGCACGCATGTTTTGGGGATGTGGGAGGAAACCGGAGTGCCCGGAGAAAAACCCCACGCAGGCACGGCGAGAACATGCAAACCGGGGATTGAACCCTGGTCCTCAGAACTGTGAGGCAGACGCTCTAACCAGTTGTCCACCGTGCCTAATATTAGCATAATAAACATTAAAGCGGCAAGCAATCACAAAACGGGCCTTTGCGCCCCCTTTTTCATGGCGAATCCTTAATCTTTGAAGGCATGCTTCCCCCACGTAAGACCGTGTAAGCAACCATTGGCAATTTAGCGTCGGCCAACTGTACAGGGCACGTGCTTCTGATTGGAGAGCAATTGGCCGACCGACGGAGTTTCTCAAAGTACGAGCCATGGCGTTCACCCCAAAATGACCACTTTCGAAATGATCAGCAAACTTTGATGCCATGCTTCGCCCACATTGAACTGCACGGGCAAACAAGTTTCACAATTCACTTTGCCATCTGCTGAGAATATCTCCTTCCGATTTGGGCTCAGTCGGACAAAATTTCCGAGTAGGAGTTTTTCAAAACACGAGCCCTGGAATTCTGCCAAAATGTGAGTGGGATAAGTAGAGACAAAGATTGATTACCCAGACGTATACGTTTTTAAAAATGTATATTAAACCGACAAATTAGTATTTCGTGCACACGTTCCGCCCATTTCGTGGCCACAAATTAGCATTGTGTGCGTGTTTTTATCTATATTGTGGCCACAATAAAAACAAATGGGTCACGTCACGTCTGTGTCTCTGTACCCTAATACGACTTTGTACAAACGTAACCTGCCTTCCGCAAGGCCGACACTAATATACAAAGATACAGCACAACAACAGCATCCTTGTGTGAGGAAGCCGTCCTAAGCCACTTAAATCTGTCCCGTTTGATAGTGTTTGTGAAACGTTTACTTGTGACCCATGCGCTCTGAAACCTTAAGCCAGCCGCATGACTGAGCGGAGAAGAGAATGGCCTTTTAAGGCTTTAAGTATTGCCAGGCCCCCTCCTCATATTACTGATGATATCTGTCCTGAAGAGTTTGCTGACAAGAGCCCCCTGGATCAGAAAGAACCGTAAAGCAGAAGGGGAAATTATATCTTCTGCAACACGTACTGAAATGGCCTGTCTGTGGATAGAAAAAGGCTCTCTGTGAGTTTTTTTTAAGCGGGGATTTAGCCTATGACCCTTCGTCCTCATGCCCATGGACACTGCGACGTCCCGACTCTTTGGCCATGGATAGCTTCGCACTGCAACGACCCTTGTCAAACGGCCACATCAGAGGCCTAAACAGCAGTCGGAAATCCTTAGCCAAACCATCTGGCACATTCTCGTCAAGATTTCGGCAAATGCACGTGTGTCGTCGAAGCGCGACGCCGACGATGACATGTTTGGACAAATTGTCCCGCGTGTGCTCTTGTAGCAGCGAGCTTGATTGAATATTGGGAGAGTGACGGAGTGAGAGCCCGAGACAACATTAATCCTTTAAGCCCTTCAATGATGGCCTCTGACCAGGCCATATGAGATCCACTACCCTCTACTAATCTGCTCCAAACAGTGATGAACCCAGAAAGTGGCTCTTGCATTTAACCAACTGTTGACAGCGGGATTATCCGGTTTGCGACGATTCAAACGTTGGAAATCCAAGCCATGAGTGCACGTCTCTCGATGTAAACAAGCATTTGACCCCCCTCTGTCTCCCTTGATGAAACCTATACTCAACAATTACACTTGTTGACAGAAAGCAAAGTGATGGCACCAAAGCGGCTCATCTTTTACTAGGGGGATGACTACGCATGAAGCGTGGATGACCACAGCTGTCAACAGCAGCACACGTCAATGGAATGACACCAGAGATTTAAAAGTGATGGTCTATTTCAGGACAGTGCACTTCATTTTATGTTCCTCGCCTTTTTAATGACGAGAGGGTTGACTTGTTTCGAAGTTTATTGTACTGAACGACCAGATTAGAGACCTCGAGTTCCATTTCCGGCTCCTGGTACGCTACATGTAAATACAGGGTGTCGCACAATAATATGAGTCACTCTTTGACTGGCTTTTACTCACAATTTTTTTTTTATTTGGGTGTTTGCTCTTTGACATATTTCCTTTCCTCAAAGGTTAGATGAGTAATGTCAAGTCAAGTCAAGTTTATTTGTATAGCCCTTAATCACAAAAGAGTCGCAAAGGGCTTCACAGGCCCACTGGTGGCAATGATTGACGACATCCCCTAATCTAAAACCCCCAATCGGGCAAGAAAAAACTCAAAACCCCATTTGGGGATAAAAGAAACCTTGAGAGGGGACCGCACATGGGATGGGGGGGGGAAGGGGGTCCCCCTTCCAGGAGGACCAGGCTGCAAGGACGTCGAGTGGGCAACATTTTATCATATACATACTTGTACAATGCTCATTACGATGGCATAAGATGGCCATTTAAACAAAAAAGGCTTCACAGGTTAGATGCCTTTGGTGATTCTGCCTCAGGACAATAGGCAGTCAAAGACTAGTCTTTTTGTTTTTTTTTAACACCTTTAAGATTGGATGTAGGCAAAGTGTTCCCCTGCGTATTTGTGATTTGCTCTTCATGAATTCACCTAGTCGCAGATTTTATTTGGAACATATTGAAAAACTCCCCTAATTGCTGTTATGCTTTGCCTGTCGTTTTGTTCAATTTGGCATGTTCGAGACCTGCTGGAAACAACGATTTTTGCTCTTCTCAGCAGGGCTCGGTCCCTGTCCCCCGTGAACAGCGGGGGACACTGTCATTTGGATATAAGCTTCTTCTACTCTTTTATCTTAATATTAGTGTATCTCCATGTGTGCACCACACTGCCCCTAAGAGGCCAAGGTGCACATAGCAGGTATTTATTATTATTATTTTTTTAAAATTGCTATTACTTTAATAGATTATTTTTAATGTAATTGTTAATAATTCATTTTCTCCTTATTTCAAATCTTGGTAGTGAAATCAATATAAAATTTTGAAATCAATAATTCCATTTATTCATCGGGATTTCAATATCAATCAAAAATAATTGCGGTTATTACTTTTTTCCATAATTGCCCAGTCAAAATGTACCGCATGACGTCATCTATCACTCCGACCTTCACTATGGCGCATCTCTTCCGGGAAGCCTTACTCTCGCTCAATGCCACGACAGGCACGGAAAGAGGAGTTCAAAACAAGTGTTCCCTGCCATTACGTCCACTGAACCACTGCTGGGATAACAACATGGACCAGGGAGGTTGATGCTGCCCCCATTCGCAACCTTATGCTTATGCCTCTGTTTACACAATGCTTTATGTTGCAAATTTATGCAGCCAAGCGGCAAAGACGCAGCCTGACAAAAAGAAGAGAGGCTAAGCTGCGCGCGTTACAACGTCACCGGTGAAATGCTAAAACCCACAGCGAAACGCGCATCACAAGTCGCGGAAGACAGCGGCCTGTCGCGGCAAACGTTTGGCAGCCATCGAGGGCACCGAAACTAAGCGCAGTCGGTGAGCAGGAGGCGTAATCCTGTTTTTACACAGACTGGCAGCTTAAATAAAAGTGGAGTTCACCATTTGGATTCGCAGATGACAGAGCTGTCTTCCCAGATGGCATCTAATCTAGCGCCGGGTTGTGACGCGACGGCCGTTATCCTCCCGGCAATGACATGTTTGAGGACAGGTTGCCAGATTTAATGTCTCCCATCGCCAGTAGGTATCCTCTTTAGAGGCACACAGTCGCATTACGGAACAGTTTACAAGGAGTGGGGACAGGGGCCAACAATGCCTGCAGGTTTGCTTAAAGCCGCCCGGACTTGGCAGTGAGGGGTGTTGAGGTGGTCCGTTCCTTTCTGCTGGCCTAATGAGCCGTAGTGTGGAGAGCAGAGTGGCTGGGAGGAACCCTTCAATGTTCTCACACTGCAAATGAAGAGCTAAATTTCCACATTTTGGGGGGAAAAAAACAACAACTAGCAGCTAGAGCAGCTTATACGGGACTATATTTGCACATTCATGTATTAACATGCAGTGAATAATTTGGTACACCTGCACAGTCCAATGAGAGCCAATGCAAGAACTGCATCCAAAATTCGCCTGTATACTGCCTCATACTGTTCTCATATTTTGATTATCTTATTTGGATTAGAAATAGCTCTGTGTGTGATACGGTAACAACTATACCCCTCGAAAGTGAACATATTATTATTACTATGATTATTATCTTTGTAAAGGCAGAAGCAACAAAACATACGCTGTAGGTGAATGATTCTGACTTGAAGAGCTCAGAGATAATGCTAAATATAAGACTGGAGATTTACAACACCCAAGCAAAAATTGGCCAGAAATCAGACTGTGCCGAGAGAAACATTCCTTCAAACTCCCATCCCGATCGGCTCTATTGAAACACGGACCCCACACAACGACACACAGGAATGGGAATCAGCTGAAAATATGTGACATAATCACATTAGTGTCTTCAGCAATACAAAGCGCATAGTCAACTTCTCTTGATCAAGGCACATCTGGAGGGGCGGGGACCTTGAGCCACCCCCTAAACCCCCAACCCACACTCCCTACACCACTCAAACGAAAACAAGCTGCTTCAGTCTGCTCGCAGGCTGACAACTCAGGACAAGAACTTTGACACAATAATGGATGAGCCCCGGCAGACACACAGCCTCCATGTGAAGATGCCAGAAAAAAATAATAATAATAAGGAAGAGAAGATCTTGAATAACCCTCGGAACAGAACACCCACTGCTTTCCCAGTGCCACTGAACTCTGACCTGGAAATGTGAATGTTCAAAGCAGCAATTTTTATCCTCTGAAAGTGGGAGTAGAGCACTGCTGTTGTCCCTTTATTACATACTAGATGGGTTGATGTTTCATGCAAACTCTATGAAATTAGTGCCATTTCTAAAAAACATAACAACTGGCTCAGGAGCGGCCCTTGAAATTCTTTGAAAACTCACCTAATGAAACCTATTTCACTTAGCAACAAGAAATTTGGGAGTGATGTCTATCATGACGAGACCCAGAAAAAAGGTCTTAAGAATCACTGCCAGATAAAACACATTCGGCTCACTTTAGCCATTTCCAGGGGTCCTTTTAAGGAAATATGTATCCTCAAACCTTTATCCAATTCCTACCAAATTTGCAAAGGGTGCCATAGATAATTGAGTTGAGCTGAGTAGACAATTGGACGACTCGAAATAGTAAACACATTTGAGGTTTCGTCATTGATTGTGAGTTGAACTTGAGGGCAAAGTGTGATGGCGACTCATCATTGGTTCAGTAGTGCATCCTGGAATTCTTAAAAATTCCGCCGCTGAAGCCAGATTCCCTTAACAACATGAAATTTGGTAGGCATGTCAACCATGAGTACACCCCCCAAAAGTCATTTCTGAAAAGACACAAAAAGTCTGGCAATTTAGTTTGAAGAGTCAATTTTAGGGGAATTTTGGTCACCCTTCAAAGAGAATATACGAGAGATTTTGTCAGAAAATTTTAACATCGTAAAAACTAGACAACACTAAAATGTGAACCATTCTAGTTTTGGTCATTGTCCAAGTTTGATGACCCGCTACAGGGCCCCATACTGGCAGAAATGTATAGAAGCAAAAACTGTATACTGTATATCCCATCATAGAGGTGGAAACCCCAACTTCATCGCTTCATTAATTATATATATATATATGCATAATTGTACACACTGCTGTTAACAAACAGAAGGTGAGAGTCATTATAAACAGCGCCATGCTTCAAATATGAATGCCTGTTCATATTTCCAAGAGGTCCTCCACCTCCTCCTCCTCCTCCATATTCGTAATGCACAGAACAAAGACTGGTTTCTGTTTCTGCTCTCGGCCCGCTGTGAGAGTAAGGGCCTGGCCAGCCCATTAACACCCACCTCCACATGTTCCATTCCAACACCGGGGGCTAATTACAAACACTGGCCGGCCTTAAAAAGCTCTCCGAGGCGGGCCGAGGGGGAAGAGAGAAAAGACGACAGAGCGCGAGAGCAAGAGTGAGAGAATGAAAGCTGGCGGGCAAGAAAGTGAAAGTGAGAGCAAAGCGCTGAAGTGAGGGAGGAAGACAAAAAAGACAGAGGGGCTTGGGAACCAGGAGGGGGGATGAAGGGGGCGCTAATGAATCCATAGGCAAGTCCAATGCACAAATAGTTGTTCACTATATGTGTAGCTACTCCAGCGGGGCAGGCCCTCCAATTGTTTCGCTTTTGTTCCTGGTGGAATTCCTCAAGAGCATGGGTGTCCAAAGGTGTGGCGGGTTTGATTCCCGTTTCTTTGGGCCTCTTTTAACATGTAGTGTAGTGTGAAGTGTGAAGTGTGCAAGTAGGGTGTGGGGGAGTAGCTGTAACCCCGACATACAGAGCACTCGTCAGCTTTGGCTCATACAATGCCCAAACACAAGTGGTTTGCAGGCTGTATTTAAATAAAATAAAAAAAAAAAAACTTTCGATCTATCTATGTACATGTATATCTACCTATGTAAACGAGGGGTCTCCAACCTTTTTGAACCTGAGCTACTTCATGGTTACTGATTAACGTAAATGGCTTCCAGTACTTCCGAAAGAAAACATTTTCTCAAATGACCTTTAATTTGTCGTTATTAATGATTCATGACATGTGAGGACACAGATCATGTCAATGATTTATTAAATGTATTCTTATGAAACACTTTATTTCTATAAAGCTCTACAAGTGTTTACATATTCAAATCACACTTACAGCATTTCCTAGGAAATTACAATGTCCCATCACTGCTATGCACAGCTATTTTTAGAACCGGCTGCTCATGTGGTTTTTGGGGGCTACCTGATGCTTGCAAGTACGTCGTTGGAGAGCCCTGATCTAAATAAATAATAGTCATAAAGCATGGCTACCAGTGTGTATAAATACACAGAATACAATGGAAAACAACTACAATTTTCTCCCCCAATAGCAAACAATGAAAAAAGGGTCAAACTGCTGGCGTTATACCACATAATACAATTTAAACAAAATAAATTCTTGACTTTTATGACAAAGTCGTAAGACCAAGCTTTGTCGCATTGCAAATGCGCACGCATGTCATCTATTAACCTTCTTACTTGTCAGACAGGTGGAAAAAAAAAAGTCAATCACTGTAAAATGCAACAACAACAAAACACTTGAACTTAGCTAATGAGTGACGACGTGTGTGGTGAAGGAGAAAAAGCCACAAAAACCTCAAGAAAAAGCAGGAGTTTTTCCTTTTGGTGCTCGCAAATGACATAATTCAGATTTTATTAATTGTATGGAAGCATATTACTGCCATGGCAGAAAAGAAAAAAAAAAAGTTCAGTTATCACTTTATAACGTGATCAATTTCCCGTTTTAACGTGACAACTTTGACTTTATCTTAATTTCAAGTAAACAGCCAAGTATGCCTCTTAAAAAAAAAGACAAAAAACAAACAATACCGTGAACATTGTTGTGTTCAAATGTGCACATCATCATCGAAGCTACCGCAGATTTACCAACTTACTCATGATTCCGTGAATTGCTTTGTCCCAGAATCTGCTTTCCTGAACAACGCAGTGCATGATGACATTAAATGAAAACGGACTCGTTAAAGAAAGACATGTTGATACTAACATTAATACATTACCACATGCACTCTCATTCATCACTAATCAGGATGGCTTTTTAGCATATTGATAACCTCTATCCAATGTAACCATAAGATTGGGAAGAATTTTGACTTATACCTTCATATCTGTGGTTGTAAGAAGAGACAACAAATTATATTCAGTAGACAGTCAAAATAATGGAATATAGGCATTCAACTGAAATGTTGCCTTATAGAGTGCTTTGACATCATTGCATTTCACCTTTTGCTCTTCTAGCAGAGCCAATAAGCGACTCGAATGACCTGCACGTTCGAACTCTTTCATTGGGTTCAAATCCGTTGAGCTGTTATGGTGCTGTTGTTGCAAAAAAAAAAAAAAAATGAGAAGGATACTCGCAAGAAAAGTATGTTTTTATCGCACTATAGCGTTAGAACATCTGAGCTCCGCTATCACGAGCCGCAACAGACTTTGAGTTGTAATACCTTCAAGGGGAACTTCGAATCCACAGCTACAAGAAGGCATCTCCACATAAGACACATGACGAGCATGCGACTCATGTTTGGCCCCGGGGTTGCGGTTAGCGCGGTCGTTCCCACATGTAACTGCCTCTAATCAAGTCTCGCGCTGAGCCGCCCGAGGCGCGGGGATCAGACGGGTCTTAAAGTGTGCCATCAACCGCAAATTACGGGCCTTGATTTGAGGTTAACCGAGTGCCACTCGGCCGAGTGAAGCAGACGGTTGGCAGCGCCTTGATTGGCAGCAACCGGTGACGGAGCTTAGCAGCATCAGCGGGATCAAGTCAAGACACGTCGCTACGGCTGGGATACCACATACACTCCCTGGTCTCTTCGTTAGGTACACCTGCACCATTCGATTACAACAGTCGGGACACATTTGGTTATTATGCATGTAAAAAAGTGAATTCATGACTATACATACTGTATATACATACCGTATATACAGTTTGTCCCTGCAATATCGCCGTTAATTGTTCAAATAAAACTGAAAATGAAGTGCTGTACACATATAAGAATCGAACTTAAGAAATAAAAGCAGTTTAAGATAAACAATTTAAAAAAAAGAATAATAAATAATAAAAACACTAAAACAGGTGAGTTGAAAGCCAAAGAATCAAAGTGGGTTTTAAGACTAGTTTTAAAAATGGCTTCTCTAATGTGCAGAGAGAGGTCATTCCGCAGCGTGGGACCAGCAACGGAAAAGTCCCTATCCCCTCTGAGCTTCCGTCTAGACCTCGGTACCTCGAGAAGCAGCTGGTCAGCTGACCTCAGGCACCGGGTAGGGATGTAATGATGGAGTAGCTCAGCGAGCTAACAAATAAAATAATCTTAAAATGGATTGTAAAATGCAAAGGCAGCCAGTGGAGGGAGGCAGCAGCATTTTTACCCAACTGGAGACGCTTAAGGGAGGACTTGCTGACTCCAAAATAAAGTGTATTACCGTAATCCTGCCGAGATGTAATAAAAGCATGAATGACTTTTTCATTTGCTCCAAGAAAGGGCTTGGATGCCGATGCGCTTTTCAGGAGTTCATTCAATGCCGGAAGGACAGTAAAACACTGCTGACGGCCACAGCTCACAACCATACACTCACACGCAGACTAGCCAACATCACACGCGATCCGTCCAGGGCCCGCCTCCTAGAGGAACATGCTTGTACACAAACAAGACAATAAATATTGTTTTATCAATATATTTCATGCTTGCAGTTTGCTTTTTGTGTTGCAAATAGTTTCCAATGTGTTGAAAACGTGTTTTAATAAGTGTGTTTTAATAATTTTACACGTGTTTATAAAGTATGCGAAGGGAATTATATATATTTTTTAAGGACTATATCGCGGATTTCTAACCACTCCGATTGGGTCTGAAACGTATCCCCAGCGATAACTATGGCTTCACTGTATTGGCGTGAGGGTCACAATGAAAATTATGGAAAAAAAATTACCAGACTAAAGAGATTAATATTATATTTTTATTTTATCAGAATAAAGTCAGAATACAAGCAGAATAAAGTCAACATAATAAAATAAAAAAGATAAACAAAAGCCATATTATTATAAAAATAGTATGATTTTTTTCTCTGAAGTAAATCATAGTTACGAGAATAACATCATAATACTAAATATTACAATATTACAAGTGTAACATTTTTATTTAATTTTTTATGAGAAAAAAATGCAATATTCTGAAAAATAGGTAGTAATTACAAGAATGAAGTGATGTTACATGAATAAAAGGACAATTTAAAAAAAAAAAGTTTTGTTTTTTCCCCCTAAAGGACCAAAATAAAATCTTCATTTTAAGGCACTTTGCATGTTTGAAATATTACAACCTTGTAGTACTACAACTTGATTCTCGTATGTTTTTCTTTTCAGTATTTCTCTAAGCACAATAATAATCTCATTATTAAAGCACTTTCAAAAATGGAGAATTAGTAGATTAAATTAAGCAGACGTGCCTAATCAAGTGTCTAGTGAGTGTATATTATTTGATTTCAAACGCTGAAATGAAGAGGAAAAAGTGCCCCCCGCCCCCAGACTTTTTGGAACACTTAAAGCCCAGCCACCAGGTTACGTCAGCTGCCAAATACCTCACTAGAGTCACCCATAAAAGTAAAAGACTGTTTTATTTTACTTCTCAAGGAGCTTTTTATCATGTGTACTTTTTGGCAGGTGAATAATAAAAAAAAAAAAAAAAAAAAAAGTGGTAGCAGCACAAGGACGTTGCGGGTGCCAGGTTTCTACTTTTTCTTTTTATGTCAGGTCTTACTTAGCAGTCACCTTATTCAGTGTCTTTAATTACCACATCGTAAAGCCCAGGCAGACATTTTCCCTCCAACTCTCCTTTCTCCCAAATGTATTTCAAGAAGACTTTGTCAAGATGCAAGCCCAATCAAAGTGAGCACTAACCCCAGATGGAGGCCTGGCGATGACTCCGCCGCAAGAGCGCGACTCGCTGCGAAGGCAAGTGGCCAACAAAGCAGCCTCCGACTGTTTAATGTCAATACATTCACAGCCCCACTCTTGTGTTCTGTAAACAAGGTTAATGCTTCTTTTAATTGAGAATCCCAGGACAGACTATGACATTGCTTACTGGGCCAATTACAAGCGATGCTCCACATCCAGCGATGAGTTATAACATTGAGTACAGGTTAAAAATCGCAATGATGAAGTGTCGTCTTTTTCCTGTTTTGTTAGCCCTACTAATGCATTTGGTATACAGTGAACCCCGTTTATCACGGGGGATACAGTCCACACAATATGTAAAAAACATTTTTTTATATTCTGTAGTTTTACCACTCACACATGCTTGAAACACATTTAAATGTATTGAAACACATTGGAAACTTATTTAGAATATGGGTTTAGCACAATATGCATGTCTGTATTGTTGTGTCTGTGTACGTGCAAGTGACTTGAGGCCTGGTGTGGTGGCATGTGAGTGTCTGTGTGAGAGCTGTGGTCGACACGAGCTCCTGCGCGAATGTGCTCATTTGCGTCTGGGTGTTTTACTGTTGTCTCGCTCTTCAATAAATGGCTGATAAGTGCATCTGTGACCGTGGCTGTCCTTTCCCCCTTGCGAGGGCATTACCATAAGTAACCGTATATTGCTAAAACCCCTACAAAACGCTTACTTAAAGCGCAATATAGCGGAGGCTTGAATGGTGAGCTGCGATATTGCAGCGGAACACTGTATTCCCAATGCGAGTTTACATTTAACAATGAATACTTAAAAATCATTATTAGTAGTGCTATTTATACGTACATTCTGGTTTTTTTCGACAAAAAGAAAATTCTTTTGACAAATTTTAAATACATTTTTGGGGTGAATTTGCTTTAAAAAAATTTTTTTTAAGTACACTACATTGAATGATTTACTAAACAGGAGAAAACGATGGAAGAAGTATGACTTAAATACAATAAAAATAATTTGATGAAATTAAAACAAATAAAACTGCTGAAAAACCATGTCTAATGTAAAGCAGGTACAGTATCGAGAGACAAACTTGGATTAGCAAGAATTAAGATTTGTGAAAAGTCATCCTCTGAAAGTATTTATTTGAATGTGTGACAATAAAAAGAGTGTGATTTTGTGAACTACACATCCAATGGAAAGTGGGCCTAAGTATGATCATGAATCATTTGTAATTTGTGTTTAGACATTGTTTTATTTTATTTTATAATGCCAAATTATCCCGGTGAATGAATGGTTATGCATACATGCATGAATTGGACACTCTGAAATTGCCCGTAGGTGTGAATGTGAGTGCGACTGATTGTTTGTTTGTATGTGCCCTGCGATTGGCTGGCAACCAGTTCGGGGAGCACCCCGCCTCCTGCCCGATGATAGCTGGGATAGGCTCCAGCACGCCCGCGACCATAGTGAGGAGAAGCGGCTCAGAAAACGGATGGATGGAATGCCAAATGATACTTTTGGTGGGAGTAACTCAGTGATTCCCAACCAGTGTGCTAGGGCACATTAGTGTCTTGTGAGAGATGATCAGGTATGCCAGGCAGAACAATGAAATACTCTTCTATTCGACATAATTAATCTGTGCATCCCCTTTTTTGTTTGCTGGTGTGACTAGAGATTATCCTAATGTGAAATACGTGCCTTGGCTCAATAACGATTGTGAAACACTGGAGTAACACAATGAAAACAAAAAAAGTAGTTTGCATGCATTACAATACTTTCAAATGTAACTCATGTGTGCCATTATTAGATAGTATTTAGTACAGGTAGTTGTAGGATTTTCGAAGAGACTTGCATCTGCACCTAAATGGCATGAACGCACACTTTTAAAAATAAATGTGTATATTTATTGGATGCCATCTGCTTTCATCTCACATAAGGTGCTTCTTGTTCCTTAAGTAAAACGTAAAGCCGTCCATTATCAACCCAAAAGAGGGATTATGGCTAATTGAGCATTGTAGCTAGATAATTGGGCCCGAGGACCTATCCACATGGAGAGAAGAACACTCCTCGTCGCCTTGAGAAAAAGAGACAAAGCCAGAGGGTGGAGTAATGCGAGTTAAGGGATTCTCAGCGGCTCTTGTGAGAGCTTGTTTCACATACACGTCTCAAAGTGGAGCTAATAACTTAACGCTAGTGTGTTTTCACTCTTGAGGGGTCTTTCTTCTTGGCACCTCCAACGTTCTCCCCGATCCCTTTGCTGAAGGACCCTTGAGGGACTCTGTTGAGCTCGCCAAATACTACACAAAGACTTACTCTCTTTATCCTTTTTTTGTCTAACACACGCACACCAGTATGACGAAACGCACAACACACATCATAGAGTATAAAGGCCTTTTCACACCGCACTTGGTTTTCTTGGTGCTCGCCGCAGGCCAGCGCGCAAGGACGACAGTGCCCTGGCGCAAGCTTGCCCATATTTGAAAATGCTTACATAGCAGCCTACCAGGAACAAACAGGGAGGCTTTGCCCTCTGGTTGGTCTGTTGCTGTTAGCACTCTGCAATCACTCCGCCAGCCCAATTATTTTATAAATCGAATCTAAAAATGAATTATTAGTAGATATATACTGTATTATGGAGATACTGTATGTAATGTATAACGTAGCCTGCTCACTGGGGTGAAGTTTGAAACCTAAACAATACTCCACGTAGTCATTTTTTATGATTTTTCGATACCTAAGTGATTTTCCAGCCAAAATGTTCATTTGTAACACATGCCATAAAATTGCTCAATACCCTAAGCATGGAAAAAAAAGGTGGCAGGTTTTTGAAGGCTGAAACAGATTAATCGCATATCACTTCATTCAAGTGAGCTACGAGCTAGGTCATTGAACGAATTAAACTCGGAAGTCAAGGTCTGTATCAAAAACCATGTTTATGCAGTGTACCAGTGGTTGGTAAAAGTTGTTTTTAAATGTCTGTAGAATTTCAACTGTCTGGAGCGTCGGATGACACCCTTGGAGAGCAGTAAATGGGTGTTGAAGTCAACGGCTAAGCAAGTGGAAGTAAGTGTAACGCCGCTAATGGGCTCTCAATCCCTCCGCGGTGAGCCTTCCCTCCTCCCGTCCTCGGCCCAGACAAATCGTCCACAACTGCCCTTGACTCCTCCTCTGGTGCCTGGGCTCTTTGTGACCCCTTCTTGACAGTTCCATCCTTGCTAGGAACTTTGGTTGCCTTCTGCTAAGCCCCCACTGACCGCCTCCCAGTGCGTGTCGCGATTCTCCTGTACTTACACGAAAAACTGGCTTTTCTGTGTTGTCTTCTGAGAGTCTCCACACCATTCAGCACACACGAAAGGTGACACAGGCCTCGCCACTATGTCTCATTTACAAAGGTTGCACAAGTACTCACATTCTGTACTTAAGTAGAAGTACAGACACAACTGAATCTACTCCTGCAGATTAGTAAAAGTTCAGACTCTGAAATTTTTACTCTCTTGATAACTTTTTTTTCCACACAAAATAGTTTCCCTCTTTGATTAACTTACATAGTGCTCATACTGAAATAATAATACAAATCATGACATTGTTATGGTACATGTGGTGGCATGGTGGTGATTTTTGTTGTTGTTTTGTTTTTTTTAAATCCAAGAGCTAGCCAGCATTGACTCGACTTTTATGCTATCAAAACGTGTCCCCATACTTTTGATAACATTGTGTTTTGTGAACTAAGTGAAAAGAAATGCCAAATTAGCTAATGACAAAAAACGGTGTTTTTTTCAGATATTATGGAGAAATTTTAAATGCCAGACAGAAGCTGGTGGTTTTTAGGGTGGCTGACATCAAACAATTCTCTTAGAAAAGGGAATTGATGGGGAATATTTTGCTTCTCCAAGTCTGTTGCGTTGTTAATGCTCCCTGGTTCACATTTCTTCATGTCACTGCTCTCTGTGTTTTTTCTGCTTTAAATCCCTAGGATCTCAATCAATCAAGGTGTGCCATGGGAAATTATCCAACTTCCCTGAATTTATTTACTAGAAATAATGTATCTTTGTTACACTATCTATGCTAGTGATGTGTAGTGACAGGCTATTAGAGATAATTAATCTGTGTATCCACTTTTGTGTTTGGTGTTTCTCCTACACCCTGAATAATATTTTAAAGAAGATTTTACTAGCGCTCTCTTTTTACGTCATGTCCTTTCATGGAGGTTAAAAAAAGTAAGGAGGAGAAAAAATAAATATCTGTTTGTAAATGTTTGTAAAAGTAAAAGTAAAACGTTATAATATAAAAATAAATACTCAAGTACAAATACCTAGAAAAATATAGTAACAAAATATTTGTACTTCGTGACTTCCCACCACTGCTAATTGATAGACTCCTGTAATCATGGCCTCGTTCTACTAGCACTTTCAAAACACAGCCGATTTCACAGGCTCTGGGAGCGGGGATCCCTTCGCTGAGCTCTAAAAACAACATGTGATCGTAAATAAAATCGCTCGCACAGTTGGAAAATTCACTACTGTATCTCAGGAGTGCAACACAAATGTTATTGCTGTACCAGAAATGCAGGTGGGAGTGACTTTTCACTTCTCATATTATAAAGCTATAAAACGTCAGAGTAATTGACTTTCCACTCGCTATTCCTGAGCAGCCTTACACACGTGGCATGTAACAGCCCAGGCTATAATGCTATGCTCATCATCATGGTTAGGTTTCTAATACATGAATGGCAATGGTTAGAGGTAAGAAAAGGTCATAGTGAAATCAGCAGTGTATTTACTGCCGCTAATAGCACATTCTCGAGCTTCCTATTGATGCCAAACCTCAAAACAAGCAGCTAATCATTCTGAAAGGTCAAATATATAATTCATCTACAGTTTCTCTTAATGTGACTGGTTTCTAAACAGTTTACAGCTACTCTCTCGAAGGGAGAAAACATATGACGAGCTCTTTTCTAAAATGCTATGGATCCAATTAAATTAATCTGAGAAAAATGACATGTATGCAGCCGGAAATGCAATTTCTCAAAACATTAATTTGATCCTGTAAATCAATTCAGTGGTCCAGTCTGAGCATGTTTAACAAAAATAAGTAAGTAAATAAATGAGTCGCTACACAATGAATGGCATGGCAAGTTTTCTAGTTTTTGTAATTGGGCTTTTGGCACGGTGATCGACTGGTTAGCACAGCTCAAATCCCGGCCCCGCCTGTGAGGAGTTTGCATGTTCTCCCCGTGCCGGGGTGGGTTTTCTCCGGGCACTCCGGTTTCCTCCCACATCCCAAAAAAATGCGTGGTAGGTTGATTGGAGACTCTAAATTGGCCGTAGGTGTGATTGTGAGTGTGAATGGTTGTTTGTTTCGTGTGCCCTACGATTGGCTGGCAACCGGTACAGGGTGTACCCTGCCTCCCGCCTGAAGATAGCTGCGTTGGGCTCCAGCACGCCGCGACCCTAGTGAGGATAAGCGGTGAAGGAAATGGATGGATGGATGAATTGGACTTTTATGTTGTTTTGGAAAAGAACTCTTCATATTGTGCTAAGGAAGAATTTCGAAGTAAGAATAAAGTAGGAAACTATATGAAAAGCTCGGTATTATATCACGCTCGAAGTGGAGTATTTCCGAGATAAAAGAGCAGCAATCTTGAGTTTTAACATATTGCATGAAACATTGTCAATATCATGCACTGGATATGTTTTATTTAAGCATGAAAACATTATCCATCCATCCATCCTCAAAATGACTTATCCTGTTCAGGGTCGTGGGGCGCTGGTGCCTATCCCAGCTGACTTCGGCTGAACTGGTCGCCAGTCAGTCGCAGATAAAAACATTATATTTTCAAGAAAATTTCAAGCAATCTATATTAGGGAATATTATTTTCAAAACATACATTTTAAACAAAATATTAAAATTTACCTGGAATAGACTGGTGACCAGTCCAGACTGTGCCCACCTTCTTGCCCGAAGCCAGCTGGGATAAGCTCCATTTACCCAAATGCAGTGGTTCTTACCTTTGTTGGAGGTACTGAACCCCACACGTTTCATAGCGCATTCATGGAACCCTTTGTAATTAAAAAAAATAAATTTAAAAGAGGTACATATTTTATTCGGGCACAAAATTAACCACACATCAGTTGCACACAAAATCACTGTGTTCAATGAAAAAAACAACAAAACATGAATCACACACAAAAAAAAAACATTATTCAATGAAATTTTGCACTACATGAATATGAATTTTCCTGTTGCCTTTCACCTTGGCAAGTGCCATTCCTTATGTCATTTTCAAAACATAGTATGTTCCTTTTCTTTGTTTTTACGTCTACAATCTTCAAGAAGGATTGTTCGTTATTATACAGCCCGTGCAAGCTTGCCCATATTTGGAAGTACTTGCTTTGCGGCCTAACAGGAAGTAGAACGGATGCTTTTCCCACTCGTTGGTCTTTTGTTGTCATAGATACAAACAATGGGATGACACGACACAGCACAATGCCTACACCGACATTAAGCTAGTAAGGGCAAAGTTTCAGCGCATTCCATGTTTGTAGATGGCACAAAAAAAAAAAAAAGATAAGCATGTCTACACATTGTGCCACATATTGTTCCACACAACACCGTATCTTCACAACAAGGGAACACCCTTTCAGAGGTAAGAATATTTTCTGGGCTCTTTTTTTTCAAATGTTCTGTAGCATTGGCATATGCTTTGTCACACGGACAAAAAACGAGAACCTCATGAAAATCGGTTGAGAAAAGGACATTTATTTTCAATGTCTATGCATTGCTTTTGATGGGAACATTGCCCCCACCAATGTGACTGCCACGTAGGCACGTCATTTAGCCGGGCTGCTCCAGCGTACCGACCTATCTAGTTTTCTATTCCATTCTCTTTTTTGTTGTTAGCAATACCTCCCTATTTGATGCGCCGTCTGTCGTGACAGCGATGCCACTAACAAGTAGAAAATCTTTCAACTTGAAGTGCGGCGCCGTGACGGTTAACGCTCACCTTGATCATCGCTACGAGACGCGGCGTTCCATCGACGTGCACTCGAAGCGCACACACAATGAATGGGTTCGTCGACAGCTCAGTGTGCCCTAAGGGGTGGGCAATATGGGGGAACATTTTTTTTATTTTACATTTTTTTTTTAATGATTTTATGCTAAAGATAATTTGATGAATTAAAAAAATAAAATAAATAAAGTGTAAATCTCTATTTACTTCCTAGGCCATTTATTTATAGACACAGCGTTTCAGAACAACAGGTCGTTTACTTTGTAAAGTGCTTCATGCATCTAACCCAAAACACTGCTCAAGAATATTATATGGCACAATTTATAACTAAATCAGGTTTGCAAAATAGTATTTTAGTTAAGCTTTTGTAACAAAACAAAAACAATTAAGATGACATCAAAATGTAAACCTAACTTATTAAAACATTTTAAACCAAAAAGATTTTTGTTTGTCACTACAGCACACTGTAGCATACAAATTTGGCTAGAACATTATAGAAAGAAATGTAGTTGACACACACTTTAGGTTTTGGTTAAAAAAAAAGAAGAGAAGAAAATCTGAAAATTAACAAAACTACCAGATATTCTAAACTTGGCACTACCTGAAAAGACAAGCACGTGACATTGGTCCATAAACAAGTAATGAGGCAGTTTGCTGCATTTTGGCATGTAAAAAGTCATTTGAATTTGTCTTGCACAGTGAAAGTCATCTTAAGGCCGAGCAGTGGTAGCAATCGGCGGTTAAAGCACAGTAGCTGAAAGGTTAAGACACCCAGCACATGTTGCCTCGTACAACAGGTGGTGCCGCATGATCGGCGGCTCTCGGCATTCCAACTTTTCCATGCTGGTGGCCCTTGGTATTCTTGGATTTACGCCGCCTTCCCCTCCTTTCAAGCGCACAGGCCTGACTGACAAGCTAATCGTCGGGCTGGGATCCCCTCAGCTATTGATTCCTCGGCAACACAACACCCTCCCAGTCAATGAAACTGCAATATAATGCTTGAGCTGCGAAGAGAAAGGGGGGCGTATTAGCGTGTTGAGCAACTGGAAGAAATTTGCCGCTGCTGCCTGACTGCGCTGCTAGGCTCCCTATTTGCAGCTGCCGGTAGGTAGAAACAGAGCGGCGCAAATAAAGTTTGCTTGGTGGGAGTGGGGGTGAAATGTGTCTCAGGGGGTGGACGCTTGGAGGGGTAGGTTATTAAAAGCCACAAAGTGGAGCTCATGCTGGGTATAGAGAAATAGCCACAGCATGCGAGAGGCACAAAAGGAAAAAGAAAGGGGGCCCTGCTTTCTAAATTGCTCTAATCCTTTTGAGTGTTTTATTTCATTCATTGCACTAGCTTCAAAAATCCACCTTGCTTGGCCACAAGATATTCAAAAGCAATGGTGGGAAGTAATGAAGTACAAATACTTTGTCACTATACTTGAGTACATGAGTATTTTTCTTAACTACTTTCACTTTTCATTTGAAAACTGATATCTGCACTTTCTAATCCTTACTTTGTGAAATTGACTTACTCTTTTTCAGTCTCTGCGGATGACAACACAATGAAAAAAAAGAGGGAGGTAGAGTCAACCGCAGGTGACGTCTTGATTGATTGAGCTAGGGCAAGGGTGGGCAAACTACAACCCACGGGCCACATCCGGCCCATTGATCATTTTAATCCGGCCCGCCAAAGAATTTTTTCAGATTTGTTCTGAGAATTGCCACAACAAAACTAACACCAGACTTTGATGCACTGGCAAAAAAAAGTGATCAACAAAACAACACTGTTCCTATTAAAAGTACATTTAAGTATTAACACTAGGTCTTTTTTTGTTTTGTTTATTTTTTATACGTAAGCACCTGGTCCTGGCTTGGCCCACCTGTCAAATTTTAAAAGTCAATGTGGCCCCTGAGCCAAAAGGTTTGCCCACCCCTGAGATAGGGTCTTAATAGCAAATAAAATAATAAATAAATAAAAACAAGGAAGGCAGCAACTTGGAAAAACATAAAACCAGAGTATTGACACAACAGTAACTGATTCAGAGGTAAGAAATTCCCCATCCATGCCCTCATTTAAGAGAATTATTTGATCTTGTTGGCAACAAGAATGATTCATGGAGAATGTGTTGTCTTGTGACAGCCTAAAATCCACCAGCTTGTCGCTTTCAAAAATTCTCCATCTAATCTGAAAAAACACTGAAAAGGTATATTTTTTTCATTTTTCATCATTAGCAAAGTTAGCATTTTTATTACTCTGTTCTCAACATTAGATAGCAAAGCGATAGGAACACATTATTTTGATAGTGTAATAGTTGAGCCAACGCTAGCTAGCGCTAAAACACATGATGTAACGTTTTTTTCTTCTTCTTAGTACAAGCACTGTGTAATATAATAAAAGAAAAGCTTTTTTTGTGTGCAGATTTTTTTTTTGTGCCAAGTTAGCGAAAGGGGTATTGTATATAAATGACAGTACTTTTACATTGTAATACATTTCAGACTTTTTTACATTTACTGAAGGAGTTGAATCAGTACCTCTTGGTACTACCTGTTGAAGTATCTGTACTTTGACTTAAGCACAGCGTGTGAGTGCTTTTGCTACTGCTGTTCAAAAGGGAGGACGCACACTTTTACTGTTTTATTGAAAAATACATGTGTTCACTAGGACAGTGGTTTCCACAGAAAACCAGATAGACACATAGCTGCCATCGGGTCATTTGAGCACTGCTCTGACTGCTCTCCAAATCCATAGCCGGCTACTCTAAATATTGATCCTTAACCACAATTATCCCTATTACTGTTGGCTCCCGTCATTTGGTCCAGTATCCAATTTCCAAGCTGTGCGAACAACTTAATTAAAACAAATGTGCTACAAATATATATCGGATATCAGCAGCCTTCAAAAAGCCTCTTGTGGCCCCAGGGTCCAGTCAATTCAACCAGGAGGACGGCCAATCAATGTGGCTGCCGGTCACTAATGCAACAGGGACTTCATCAAACGTGAACGGTGACAACAACAACACACAACAGAGTGGGCGGACAAATTATGTCTAATAGCCTCTCTGTGGGGAGGGGGGGACCAAACAGGTTGTTACTGTCCTCTAACAACTGGTGATTGGCAGATCTCAATACCTACAAAATAAACAGAATCTTATAGTACCTACAATATCTCAGACAAGTGAGTTCAGCGTTTTTATTTTTGCAAATACTTTGTTATACAATCTCATGGGACAATTCTGAAGAAATGAAACTTTGCTAACATTTAGTTTGTGTATAGCTTGTATGATTAACAACAGTGTTAATGTACCGTCCCCTCAAAAATACCCCAACATGCCGTTGGCAACAAACGTGAGTACACATCTAAGTGAAAATGTCAACAAACGTGAGTACGCATCTAAGTGAAAATGTCTAAACTGTGCCCAGAGGGTCAATGTTTTGTGTTGCTACCATTATTTCCCGGCACTGCTTGACTCTGTTTTCACTTTTCCATGATGACATCACGGAGCTGGTGAGTGTTAGAGATCTTGTGCTCCTCCACCTTCTGCTTGAGGATGCCCCACAGATGCTCAATAGGGTTTAGGTCTGGAGACATGCTTGGTGAGTCTGCTTCAGTATTTCCCAGTACGTTAGCATTCATGGTTCCCTCACACATGCAGCCCCAACCATGACTACTACTGGTACCATGCTTGACTGTAAGCAAAACCTATTTGTCTTTCTACTCCTCATCTGGTTGCCCCCAGACCACAGGACATGGCTCAAGTAATCCATAGCCTTACTTTGGTTGTCTTCAGCATACCGTTTGCGGGCTATCTTTTGCATCATCTTTAGAAGTGGCTTCCTAGTGAGGCGACCGCCATGCAGACCAGTTTGATTGAGTGTGTGGTGTATGACCTGAGCACTGACAGGCTGACCCACCAACCCTTAATCATCTGCAGCAATGCTGGTATCACTCATGTCTATTTTCCAAAGACGTGTCTTGTGTAATTCTTACTGATGCACTCAATGCAGTTTTCTTTGTTTCCCCAGTTTTCTGCAGTGGTATTATGAAGTTAGTAAAAGCAAGCACTTCAAACTGAGGCAAGTAGTGCCGAGCCAGTACTGTACACGTTGTAGGGATCATGGTAAAATAAACCCCAGTCTCCACTTGGCTGTAGCTGCCCTTAGTCTCCTCTTGAATCAAATATGTCCTTAGTTGGCCAACATGCCAAGTAAATACTGGACAGGCAATGCTGTTTCTACTCCAGTGTTGTTGTTGTTTGTTAACGTGTCTCGTTCCTACTGATGTGTTCAAAGTGGCTTGTATTTACTGCGTTGGTATAACTGACTGTCCCAAGCTGAGGCAAAGTAGAGTCAGTATTTTACACGTTGTAATGACCTGCCCAACCTGGCTCTCTCCCAGAACCCTCAAATCGTGTTTTCCAGGGTGAAGATGATAAAGGAATCAGTAGCAGATGGTGACTGTGCCCATACAGAGCAAAGGTAATTAGACAGCCTGTCATGATGCAAAATGTGCTGTTGGTTCAAGTAAAGTGGAGAAAATCGATTCGGTGACAGATCTGCTGAAAAATTCATCTCAATGCTGTTCCTCAGACTCCCGCATAGAGCACAACAGATGATTGAATTTTCTTCTGTGATTAGTGACTCTTGGACAGTCTCCAGTAACACAAGAGGAGTATGTTGTCTGAATACAACAGAAGTTTAATATTAATATATATTTTTAAAACATTTTTATTAACCAATATATTGTTGCAGTCAAGTGGAACGCAAGCACGACCAGATCTTAGAAGTTTTGTATTCTTTTCAAAACATCTAAAGACAAACATAATTCAGAAATACGTTCTTCATTAGACAATTACACAAAAAAATTGTTTGATCATGTGTAAAAAATGTTTTATCAAGTGTGAAAAGATGAAGAAAATACATTTTATTGGTTTACTGGTTGGCGGGTGGAGTGGCCCTCTCTTGGGGCCTGGTTCAGCGGGACTGGGGGACCGTCCTGAGTCCTGGATGCTGTCTCTCCGACTGGATCACCCTTGGGATGGCGCACTAGCTCGGCTCCCCTTGCGGGTGGACGGAGCCGAAACACAGCAGTCCATACACCAGTTGCCTAGCATTCATGTGAAATGGTAATGGTAAGTACAGCATCTTATTTTTTATTTGAATGTATTTTAGTTTCTTTACACGAAGTGTTAACCTTTCCTGTTACGGTCAGAAGTATTTCGCCGTAAATTTCGACTTTAACGGTGAAATCCGACTTACGCGGAAAATAGCCAGCATAGGAACGGAACTCGTTCGTAAATCGAGGACTTGCTGTATATATGACGAAAAATACACACCGAGGGACTCATACAAAGCCACTATTCTGCATGACCATGCAGCTAAACAGGAGTTTTTTTTTTAAAAAAAGGGGGGGGAAAAAAAAGACTTAAATTGGAAATTTACAACAAAAAGTCATAATATTATGTCGTAATTATTTTGACAAAAATAAAGATGAAACTTTGCAAGAATAAAAACTTCATGTTACAAGTGATTAGTTGAGTGTAAAAGCATAACATTACAAGGAAAGATGTAGAATATTAAAATTTTAAATAATACAAGCATGAACGTGTACCTGCCTTAATCTGAGGGCTGTTGTCAAATTATACTTCAGAATAAGTTTCAGTAACAATATCATTACAATATTTAACTATTCAAATGGCTACAAATAGTCAAAATAGTGTCATTATAGTATGAGATGTATACTTGGGCGAGTACAACTACAGGTCAAATACAGTGTAATGCACGTACAGTATATAAGTAAATTAATAGATTAAGTGAATTGAAGTAAACAATGAAGAAATGTAGTGTAAGCACTTTCAAAGAAGAGCTAGCTAAGGGTGATTTGTAATGCTTTGAAATGACATGAGGAAGTTCTGCTGTGTTTTATCTCCAGAGAACTTCCTGTGTGTCCCTGAGCAGACCAAGATGTGGTTTTGAAGTCCGACAAAGATATATCCCTCCAGTGTTGTATTACAGCTACACTAACTCAAGTCAGTTGACGGCTTTAAATGGTCAGCACTGTGATTTACGACGGGCTAATTCACTACGAACATAACAAAACCACACTGACAAAAAGCGCTTCAGTAGTTTCAGTCTGGGTTATTTTGTGTTTTATCTTTGCATGAAGTAAACACATTTGCTATGTGATTCATGGCTCAGAAATGATTATGATATTATTGATGCAGGCCTTGTTTTCTTGACGTGTTTCAGTTGGACGTGACAATCTAGGTGGGAGGGTTGCAGGTCGTTTCTGGGTCACTCAGCGAAACATGGGCCAAACTATCTCAGAGTGAAAAAGTGGCCAAATATTTTCTTAATATTTCCCCGCCGCTCTGCATAAACAGACGTGTGGCTCCGGCAACATTTTTCAGTCCTCAGCCATTTCTAGGACGAGTGCGCACCCCTGGGAGTCGGCACAGAAACCCACGCTATCGCATTTTTAGATTGTTCACCTTTTTTTGAGAGTCAACTGGAGCTGCTTGAGTTCTGACAACAAAATGTAACAAAATACCTCGTGTGTTGTTGTTGTTGTAGCAGCTAACAAGCCACAATGTTAATTAGTGTTTAAAGTCTATGACATCAATTAAACCAACTTAAATATAAAACATATGAAAAAAATTAATTACTTGTATACTAATAGTTGAGTCTATCGAGTGCCTGCGCACCCATCATGTATGAAGTTGCAAACCTTTTGTGAGTTGTCTGTTTTCCAAAATGTGTCTGTGGCCACTTCGGCTAATTTACAGTATATGACACCACAACCACACCCAAGTTTCTCCACCCATGACTTCGAAGCTAGGCTTGGCCAAGGGCCGCCATTTTCAAGGGATTGACAGACTATGCGGAAAAACTATAATGTCAAATATCCATGCAACCATTTTCTATACTGTATATTCTGCTCAGGATCACAGGTGTGCTGGAGCCTATCCTCGCTGATTTTGGGTGAATAGCGGACAACACACTGGACATGTCGCTTGTCAATCGCAGGGCACAAAAAGAGACAGACAACCATTCCCAGCCACATTCATCAGTGCTGCCATCATCAGGGACATCCATCCATCCATTTTCTGTACCGCTTATCCTCACTAGGGTCGCGGGCGTGCAGGAGCCTATCCCAGCTATGTTCGGGCGAGAGGCGGGGTACACCCTGAACTGGTCGCCAGCCAATCGCTGGGCACATATAAACACACAACCAGTCACACTCACATTCGCACCTACGGGCAATTTAGAGTCTTCAATCAACCTACCACGCATGTTTTGGGGATGTGGGAGGAAAACCGGAGTGCCCGGAGAAAGCCCACGCAGGTACTGGGAGAACATGCCAACTCCACACAGGCGAGGCCGAGATTTGAACCCCGCTCCTCAGAACCGTGAGGCAGATGTGCTAACCAGTCGTCCACCGTGGCGCCATCATCAGTGCCATATAATGTCAAATAATAATATAAATAAACTAAAAGGGACTCGAGGACGCTTAACAATAAATCATGGGGGTAATTCTACTGTTCAGTTAGCAGTATCATGTTAGCTAGCATTGGCCACTGGCTGATAGTCGGCTGGACTGACAGAACAGCAGCTTGATGGATGCTTCCAGTACAGGTTCGACAGGGAGGCCCCATGTGGCCTTGATGCCAGAGAAAGCAGGCTGGTAAACTCCTCAATATGATACAGAGAAAGGTCCGGATCAACATTGGCAGTGGTGGTTAACAGCTGATCAGCTGAGTATGGTTAGCTACCCAACTAAACGTGTGATATACAGAATGTATTTGTGATATACAGAATGTATTTAAAAAAGGCAATACCTATGTATCACAGAGTCAAAAGTGTAATAAAATGTCCAATGGGAATGTTGGTATTTTTACAGATTGGGGACATACACACCACTAGTTCCCAATATGGGTCTGTGATGTCAGGATTGTGGTGTGGAGTCTTCAATCAACCTACCACGCATGTTTTTGGGATGTGTGAGGAAAGCGGAGTACCCGGAGAAAACGCATACAGGCATAGGAAGAACATGCAAACTCCACTCAGGCGAGGCCGGGATTTGAACCCCGGTCCTCAGAACTGTGAGGCAGATGTGCTAACCTGTCATCGCGGTGGTGCCACATCTATTTAATAATCTCATCAAAAAACAACTGACTGACTAATAGTGAAAAAAAAACCTGGAGAAAGGAGCGTAACTTGGGGCTGTCATTTTATTTAAGGCTTCATGAAAACAAATAAATAATTTCAGAAAACTAAAAAAAACACAATTTGATTTTCACAGATAGGTATTTGCTCATCTCTTCTACACTTGCACAAAGTCAATATATGCTAAAAAATATGCCTTTGCAAAGATGATAATGTTACATTTTTTTTTATATTAATGGTTGTAGTTTTCAGTGGTGTACAACTACACTGCATCATACTGTTTAGCTGTTTTTTTTTAAATTTGGTTATCTTATTTAGCTGTACAAAATCAACATGATGCAATTTATCTTTACAACACTGCAAGCTACAACTAACAAACAATGCAGGTACTAGGGGTCCGTGGTTAACAATGGACTTCTGTTCCTACGGTGGCAACATAATCTGAATTTGTAGGTAATTCGGAACGTGCAGTAGTCTATCACCAATTTACGCGAAGGCAGTAGTAAAGTCATAATTTCAGTAAATATTAGTATGAAAAACACTGCTAGGCCGTAAATAACAATCAAACCCGACACGTCGGAAGTCGTTTCTATCGTAAACCGTATACCTAATGGTGTCCAATTTAAATGAATTCATAACAAAAGAATTTCTCCTATAAATAGCCACACATACATCCTACCTTTCTTATGAGTGTGATCTGATCTTGCTTACTGTATAAAATAGATCATACGTATATGGCCTATTGGAGGATGCTTCTTGAGTTCTTTTTGAACTGCTTCGTCCTCCTTAGCAAAAAATAATTTTACTTAATAACGTTTGATGGGTAAGAAAACAAATAACTCTGAACTCTTTTGTTCCCAAAGAGCCAATGTAAAAACCCAAATAACAACTGACTTTAAAACTAGATGCACTGAATGAGGCTCAGTAAAGCTTTAATGAGAAAGTGCCATGTTTGTACAGTAAATATCTGGAGGAACAGGAGATCATCAATTGTTTACAGACTATCTGACATGTCGATAAGCACACAAGCCATAGTGTTTCCTATCAGCTGCATCTACAATCTCATTTACTACCACCAATGCTGCCAGAGTGGATGAACTGAGTCAAAATGAGCCAGTGAAATGAACATAGAACAAAGTATGTTTTTCTAAGTTTAAATGGATCCCTTACATTGCGAATGCATGTAAGTTGAAAGTGTCTTGACATGGCGCGGCAAATGAGTAATATCCTATCTGTGTGCAGCAGGAAGTGGGGCCCAAGGGAAGGAAACGGCCACTGCAGGGAGGATGTCACTGACCTCTGTGTGGAGAGAGTCAAGGCTCCATCTTGAAGGCCAGCTGACATGTTAGATATTAGCTCACATCTTAAACTAGGGCTATCCACAGTATTTAAAAGGGACATATTATGGGGAAAAAAATTACTTTTTAATTGCTTGTAAAGAAATTGTTGGGTCTTTGGCATACCTGCCTACCCATCAAGTGTAAAATTACACTATTCTAAATTTTGCCAGCCATCTTGTGATATCAAAAAACGTGTCCACTGCATGCGCCACGTACATAGATCCCCACACACTAAACTGACAAGTGTAATACGGTGGCTTGGTGGTGAAGCGTTGCTCCTATGAGTGACAATCAAGTGTGACTGTGTTCACAGAGGGTGACTATCTCCTACTCTGACTGTAGCTTGGAGGGGGCTTAGACCCTTTCCACACGGAAACGTGTTGAAGCGTATGCTGAACGTTAATAAGACACCTGGGAACTGTTGAAAATTAAATTGATAATTTACGTAAAATGTATAGGTATTGACAAGTGGAATTTGCTGGCTTTGCAGTTTGCACTTGCTTTTTTTTTTAGACTGGGGCTCGGCTCCTTGTCGTCATAGTAACAAATGCCGCTCTTGTGCAGGCATATGATGTAGTAGGGAAATGCGGTGTGAACAGTGGCTCCCTTGCATGAGATAGGACCGTAACCTAGAAACAAGCTGACTTCAAAGAGACTCTTAAGAGAGGGTGAAATGTGTACTAGAATTCTTTCTCCTTGGGGTGTTTTGATGAAAGACACCTGGAATCTAAAGCCAGTTTCCAGGTGTCTTTCATCAAAACAAAAACAAAATTGTGAGGGGAAAAAAAAGCCCAATAATGTATGTCTCTGTAAAATGTGACACAGAGAAGCAGATGAAACAGTCACAGTCAAGTGGGCCGACATTAGCGGCTCACCTAGCTGAGGAGAACCCCTCCACGCTACATGAATCCTGTCATAAAGGTAAGGAAGCAACCTCGCCGATTAATGAGCCTTCGAGACGGGATGAAACCATTTGCTTTTTATTATCCCGTTTTGTCCTGGCGGTTCGCAGAGCTTGTTTTATGTATTCAGCTGCCTCGCTCTCGACAAGCATGCGGAGCCGCTTAAACAAACCATCAACGAAAGCACAGCTGCAACAACAAGCGATCGATCGGGAGGCAAGTTAGCGTCTGAACACAGCGCCGCCGGCACGCTGGCTTCAGCAGGTGGGGTGGGACTTGTAATTTGCCGCAGAAGGGCTTTTGTGCCTGCCCGACTTCACAGAAACTGTAACTCGCGCCTCCCCTGATAGATAGCCATCAAGGGTGATAGAACGCGTGTGTTTGGGAGGGATTCGCCGCTGTATAAACAATCGACTCCCCACCTTCCACAACATCTGGGAACTCTCAAGTACCGAAGCAGAAACAAATAACCAGGGACTTGTTAGTTGCTGATTAGGTTTTAAACAACTCATCATGACTCGTGGAGCTCGGCCTGCCGCAAGAATACTCGAGGAGAGAAAATGATTTAGATTCCACTTACTGCGGGAATGCTGAGAATCACTAATGCTGTACCAAAAGACTTTACTTTTACTATCATTACTGCATCACACAGTATTCGACAAGTTATTTGGATTTTTCTGCTTCAAAATCTGCTAAACAGCTGAGGGAGTGGACAACTCAGATTCTTCTACTTTTTTTATTTGTTCAGTTTCAGTTTTGGTGTTCAACTCTGGTTGATCAGTTCAAATCAGGTTCATAACCTTCAACACAAATAACAACAGAGGAGAAAAAAAAAAGATTTCACCAGTTCATCAAATGATGTTCGACATCTTTGAAGTTGCATGTGATTTGTGAGAGTTCATTCTTGAGACTAAAAATGTAAACAAGTTTAGCCTTTTTGGATAAAGTTGATTTAAGTTATTTCATATTGCAGTTATTCATGCATAAATAAATATAAATTTAAAACAATTATGTGTGTGTGATGTCATTGACATGCAAAGTAAGCATATAATTAGATCGTCATCCCTGTAATTGCTAACACTGCCTACCAAGTGGGGTGTCTGTGATCATCCAGGTCATCTTATCCACACAAGTTGAATTGAGGCAACTGGACTCTTCTTGGTGGTTGCAGACATTTCACCGTTAAGTCAAAAGGCTTCTGCAGTTCTAAATCTTAGATGTGGAGTTCCCCTACTTAAGCCTCTGGTGGGTGTGTCCCCTTGGGGTGGTCACATAGGGATTGTTGTTTCCAGGTGTGGCTGGCTTTTTAATTTAAAACTGAAACAGCCTTTTGCATTGAAGGTGAAATGTCTTCAACAGCCAATAAGATTCCAGTACCCTCGATTCAACATTTACGGACTACCAAGGGGGCATGGTATGAAATGCTCTAAAGTGCTGTCATGCGCCATTGTGTTGTTTTATATTTATGGCCTATGAAAGATTTTCATAAAATTGACTTTCCTGCTGCTTTAGCTTAGGTTAGTGCTAGACTTGCGTACAAATGCAAGTTACGTCGCCTGCGTATGAACACAATTCCGTCATAAACCGACAACACCCTGCAATCCATTTCAGAGGATGAACATGAGCATCATAAAAGCTTTATTTCTTTCGAAGGCAATGTTCGAAATAATATCTGTTTTAACTGCCATACACATTTTACAAAGAAGTTTACCACCATATGTAAAATTGACTTTTTTAATAGCCTGAATGCAAATACTTGGGTCTCTGGAGTGCCTGACCACCTTTCAAGTGTGAAAATACACAACCAACTCAACTAAATCATTAAAATGTGTCTGTGAGAAAGCCGTTTGCAATACTGCAGACGTGTGACATAGATCACATGCTTCTGCAGCATGTGCCACAAGACAGCTTAGTGATGAAGCGCTGCCGCCACGAGTGAAAATACAAATCAATGATTTTACTTTCTTAATGCAGGACTCAGTTTTTCATAATTCATATCTTCCGCTGGCATTTGGCCTGTCAACAGCATCTCACTGCATTGACTTTATGAGCAAATTGCAATTTCAGGTATTAATGCTCCTCTGCTGGGCAATAAGGCAAATGGAGCAACGGCTTCGCTGAGTGGGCCCTGCTGGCGTCACAATGGCGGCAATCTGCCTGTGCTATTTACTTTGCTGAATTCTATGTTCTCGCTCCTCCCTTAATCTCCTCGTTCAAACAAACAAGCAGCATAAGCATGCAGATTCTTGTCCCACCGTCAGTCAGCTCAGACATGTTTACCAGCTCTCTTCTTGAGTGATGACTGGCCACATTATCATTGATACTCTTGTCTGTGACAGTCTGAGGTCTGTGTGGGGCTTTATAAGTGAAGTCTAGACCTCGATTTGGCTTAACAAAAAATGGAATGGGGAAAATGAACGTTGGGGGAGCGCCATCCCCCTTTCATAAAGTGCATATGTTTGATCAGTTTGCATCAAAATTTCTATGTACTGTATCTGTGTCAACAGATGCCAGGAACAAAACAGTATTGTCTCCAAGAAGGATCAAATTTAAACAAAATCCACAAAATGTTGTGGATGGATGGGACATGAAGAAGGAAAATATTAATAACTTATTCATTTTAGAGCAGATCCAGGACTTCATTTCTGTTTTACAAAATGTTTTGGGGGAGGGGGGGGGGCATTTCTCAGTAAACACAGCATGACTGGTAGTTGTATTTTGTTTATTCATTCCTTACTATGGCCTATTAGAGGTTTTCTTGGTTTTATAGTGTGTTTTATTGTTTTTATCTTTTGCAATGTCACAATGTTTTATATCCTATGGGTGTTATGAAAAATACAGCACTTTGGTCAACGCTGTTGTGTCGAAATGTACTATAGAAATACATTTGGATTGGAAGGTTCATTGAAGACGACAGTAAATTGTCCTTAGTTGTGAATATGAGTGTTGTTCGTATGTTTCCTGTGATTGGGTGGTGACCAATACAGGATGTAACAGCCTCTAGTCCGAAGTCAGCTAGGATAGGCTCCATCCTACCCATGCCCCAAATGAGGACAAGAAGTTTAGAAAATGGTGGGTGGGATGGATGGATGTATTGGGCTATAAAATCTAAATTGGTTTGTTTGATGTCAGTCTTCACTCAGGGATAGCCATTCTACTGAATTTTCCTAGATCGACTATGGGGTTTTTACAGCATTAGTTACTTACAGTAATCAACTAAGTAATATTTAAAAATATATATATATTTTCAGGGGGTTCAATCCCCGGCCCCGCCTGTGTGGAGTTTGAATGTTCTCCCCGTGCCTGCGTGGGTTTTCTCCGGGCACTCCGGTTTCCTCCCACATCCCAAAAACATGCATGGTAGGTTAATTGACAACTCTAAATTGCCCGTAGGTGTGAATGTAAGTGCGAATGGTTGTTTGTTTTTGTGCCCTGCGATTGGCTGGCAACCAGTTCAGGGTGTACCCCGCCTCCTGCCCGATGACAGCTGGGATAGGCTCCAGCACGCCCGCGACCCTAGTGAGGAGAAGCGGCTCAGAAAATGGATGGATGGATGGATTGATGGTTGTTTGTTTGTATGTGCCCTGCGATTGGCTGGCAACCAGTTTAGGGTGTACCCCGCCTCCTGCCCGATGATAGCTGGGATAGGCTCCAGCGCGCCCGCGACCCTAGTGAGGAGAAGCGGCTCAGAAAATGGATGAATGGATATATATTTTCAAAGGGATAGGAGAAATTCTCCTGTTTTGATATCACGTATGTGTTGTATGCGTCTTGTTGTTCTTCAGACTGCAAACAAGTTGAGACCAAATCACCAGCGCTTCGGCTGTTTGCGGTGAAGTGTTGCACTCCATTTAAATGAATTTCATCAATAACTAATCCTGAAAAATACATTAGTATGCCTATTGCTAATTCATCTTTTTACTCTAGTGCTCGTCCTCATTATAGTCATGGGTGAGCTGGATTCTATCACAGCTGACTTTGGGCGAGAGACAGGGTTACATCCTGGCCGGGTTGCCAGCAAATCACAGAGTGGATAAACAATCATTGACGCTCACATTCATACCTATGGACAATTTAGAAACTTTAATGAACCTAATATGCATGTTTTTTTGAGTACTTGGAGAAAACCAATGCGGGCGAGGGGAGAACAGAAGCTCCACATAGGAGGGCCAGAGCAGAGATTCAATGTCTAATCCCCAGAAGTATGAGGAAAACATGCTAACCCCGATGCCACCTTGCTGCCATTGCTAATAGTACTTATTCAATTTAACCACAGAAATTAGAAGGAAACACCAACATTTACAGCCTATTAAGCTATGATACATCCCCATTACTTTTGCTCATTTGTAAGACCCCACCCACCAGCTTCTATCTGTTACACACACACGCACGCTCACACACAGATCACACAATCATGTCGGCTGCTGCTGAACTTTTGCACTGCAGCATGGTGCAGGTTCTGCCCCTGCAAATCCGGTTGCTAGACAATCTAAGCCAATTACAGTACGAGGGCAAATGGTTAACCTCCGTAATATACATTTCCTTGCCTCTTTCTGTGAGCTTGCTTGTCATCCCCCCCCCCCACCTCCCTCCCGGAGGAGAGTTATGCACCAAGGCCCAGTGTCCCGGGCGACCCGGTTTGAATTGGCTCAATTCATTAAGCCGGGACCCGTGCACAAGCCCGAGTTCACACGGGGAAGACGAAGCAAACAGCTGCCGCACATTCCTGATGGGAGGGCCAGGCAGATGTCCAAAGAGAATCAAAGGGAGAGACGGGGAAAGTTTATGAGCCAGCGTTTGCCAACCTCAATGAGGAGCTCTCCATCGCCTCCTCAAAGACAGGCTGCAGCTGGCAGAACTCAAGGCCTCCATCCTGTTTGGGTCTCCCCCGGCTCTCCTACAACACTTACAACACTGCAACAACTCAACATGCTGACAACATCAGTTGCCTCCTCGTCGCTCTTTATCTGAACTACAAGCACTTTGGCACAAGACGCCTTGTCTGGCCGAGGGGTGGGGGGCTTCATTAGGTTCTGTCCCTTTGAGTTGCATCATTTAAAGGATACAAATATTCTGTGTTTGTGAAAGACAGAACTTTCTAACTAACTAATATTCTAGGGATGTCCAGACGACCTTTTTTATGGCCCAGCCACTTGATTTTGAGTACAGTATGTGCTGAAATCAAATGTCGATCCGATACAGCGGCAATGCATTAGGAAGGAAAAGAAGCACATCAAAATTGTAGAAACTGTCTTATTTTTTATTGTACATGAGTAATCCTGGCGGCACGGTGGACGAGTGGTTAGCACATCTGCTTCACAGTTCTGAGGACCGGGGTTCAAATCCCGGCCCCGCCTGTGTGGAGTTTGAATGTTCTCCCCGTTCCCGTGAGTTTTCTCCGGGCACTCCGGTTTCCTCCCACATCCCAAAAACATGCATGCTCGGTTGATTGAAGACTCAAAATTGCCCTTAAGTGTGAATGTATCCGTGCATGGTTGTTTGTTTATATGTGCCCTGCGATTGGCTGGCGACCAGTTCAGGGTGTACCGCGCCTCTCGTCCGGAGTCAGCTGGAATAGGCTCCAGCACGCCCGCCACCCTTGTGAGGATAAAGCGGTATAGGTAATGGATGGATGAATAATCCTGCCATAAAAACTTTTAATAAAGCCAAGTAAACTAATACACTCTTTGTTAGCATATAAATGGTGCAGCACAAAATAATGCAAACAAATTTCATTTAAATATCCTGTTTTAAATAATCTATAATCTAAAAAAACTAAAATAGCAGACATTCCACCTACTTAAACACAGTCGTTTGGGTAATGCAGTTCTCTTACTGTGTATCGCAGAAGCGATGCCATCGGGCAGCGTCTTTGTAAAGGATGCCACTTGATGATTAAGCATGCTAAATAGATGGTCGCATTTGATATGGCTCCTTTTTCCCCCCCATTCAAAAGTATAGTTCAAATAAATCAGTGATGAGAGGCTTAGTTTCTTAAGATATTTCTTTGGAGAAGGTGCTATAATTTGTGCTGGCCTTCAATTCAGTGGGGGTCCTATAACAAAAATGTACCACACCTGTCTAGTATACCCAGTTCGCAATTGGTGCCGATTGGGTGAATTTTCTCAAAGGATTCTGATACAACCCTTGGAAATGGGAAAAATCCCACCCAAAACGGCACTTTTCACATAGAATGACTACTGAGCTTTTTTGTGGGGGCGCAGGGCAGAATAATAATAACAAACTATGTGTTCCTCAAATCTGCGGTTGGCTGGCAACCAGTTCAGGGTGTACCCCGCCTCCTGCCCGATGATTGCTGGGATAGGCTCCAGCACTCCCGCGACTCTTGTGAGGATAAGCGGCTCAGAAAATGGATGGATGGATGTGTTCATCAAATGACCAAAAGTTGAAACCTATTAATGTCAGTGCAACTCCAAACCAGTGTTGGGCTGTAGTGGCATTACTAGCTTAGCTACATTCTTAGGAGTGTGGTCATACCCTCGTTGTTTTCAACACCATTTAGCTTTTCAGTAGTGAAGCATCCACAGAATACATATTTCCCCTGACAGTCCTAACCCTTAAATGCATCTATTCCGTTTGACGTCACGTATCCTCCTGCTGAACTGGTGCAAACTGTCTGATAATGCAGCGGAGCAAGACAGAAAGCACACAGCTGGACACAACGGCAGAGGAGAATGCACATACTTGTACAGTAGATCTCGTGAGTCCCCATGGCCATACCTTAAATTCATGTTACTTTTGGAGTCCGCACAGAAAATTTACTGAATACGTGCCGGTATTTATTGTGCAATCCAAAAGGAAGCTCTGGTTAACATCCAAGACTATTTACATAATTAATTTGCTATTTGATAACTGAAAAAAGGGAATGTAAGAGAGAATGATGACCACATCTGCCACTATAATAAATTTGTTTAGTAAACTCTTCAGTTATGTTGATGATAACACATTGATGTCACCAAGACAGTTATATTGCAGCAGGAGTAAGAAGCATGATTATCTATCTATTATATTATTTTAGATTCATGTTATCATTTGTACCACAAAAGTACATTCCCAAAATTCTTCAAAAGTAGTTTGAAAGTAGCTCCACCTAAATGAAGTAGCTTTTATGTAGTTCAGCTCCTTTTGTCATTTTATTGTAGCTTCTTCACTTGCTATATTTCTCTGGTGGGTAGCTTCAGTGCAGTAAAGCTTCATTTGTTGTAGAATAACTTGTAGTTTAGCACACTACATTTTCCAACGGGCTTGCCCAACTCTGTTCCTAATGTAAAAGCCTGTCCTGGAATCAGTTAGCATCCCTGTGAAAGTGTCAGCGAGTTCCTTCGCCGACTGTTGCTTTAGCCTTTGCGTGACAGCATGTCCTTTCAAGACAAGTCAGTGCCTCCAGCGCTGCTCTGTGCTCTCATTCATCACTTTACAAACAAGGGGCAGGAGCATGGTCATGCTTGGACCTCTGCCTATGTGTGTGTGTCTGTGTGTGTGTGTGCATGATTACCTTTACCTCCTTTAACTCCACCACCTCATCCCTGGCCCTGTTTCACCACTAACGCACACACACGCACACATACACAGACAAAACCACACAGCAGGGCATCAGCTGTAATCACAGTTGGACATCATTTATAAGACCATTTGAGGTCTGTTTGTTATTTTTGGTCAATAAAAAACAGGAGAGGAGCATTTTGTGTGTGTGTGTGTGTGTGAAACATCGATTGGGTTCATAAATGGATAACCAGGATGGTTATTGTTACTCCTAATCTGTCTGCTTTGTGTGTTTGTGGACTTTTTTCTCCTAACTCTACTCTACGATTCGAGTCTCCAAAAACATACATTGAAATAGATGCTTGTATCGCAATATATTTGTATATCAAATCAATATTCCTTATTAAAACGACTTTGTAATGTGGCCTAGTGAATGACAAAGCTCTGACTCGAGCTCCAAATGGCCATTTACCACAGAGTTAGTTCAATGTGAGTGTTTTCTGCGTGTCGTTGCGGGTGTTTTCACTTTGTATTTGTATGTTTGACTGTTGGTCCCATTCAATAAACGGCTGAAAGTGCATCAGCGATCACGCTCCTTGTTTTATTTCACGAGAGTGGCTGTCTCTGAAGCTTGCTCATAATTAAAATTATGTCTCGTCGCACAAAACAAAACACACGACGTCTCGTAAATTCAAGGTACCACTTACTGTATATAAGACTAATGTTATTAACGCTATCATTCGTAGGGGCCGCATGGAAATTAAGTGTTTGTTATTATTTTTTCGACAATGAAATCGCATTTTGGGGGACATCAACATGCACAAAAACCTCAAAAACTTTGCACGTGTATATCCTGGTGAAAATGTTCATATTTCAGGGGTCTAAATTACATCCCAAAACTCATTGAGTAGCATCCCACTGGAAAGTGATATATATATATATATATATATTGTCCCTGATACCAGTTTCACGTCCATCATCAATCTCACAGATCCATGCTTAAATTGAACAGAGAGATTTTTGGTTTGATAGAGCCATTTTGGGCAAATTCTAAGGCTTGTACTTTGATGAACTCCTATCAGGGAAATTTGCCTAAATGAGCACCAATTAGAAACAGGTATTCTATACAGATGGGTGATGCTGAATTGTGAAGCTTTTTTTTTTTTAACTAAGCCTTCTAATATGGGCAAAGCTGAGCATTACGTTTGACAGTCATTTACAGGATTCACAGTGAAAAAGGGCGCGTGAGGGGTTCATGGCTTTAATTACTTTTTTTTTTTTTTTTTTAAAGGCAGAACCCGGTTTTGATTGTAAAATTATGTTACCAGTGGTTTAATGACTCCTGCCATTTAGATGGTTGATAGCTGACAAACACTGTGGAGAAGTCATGTCTGCCATTAGGTGAATTCTTTTTTCTTTTTTTTTTAAAATAAAATGCATTTAAAATGTTTTATTTACAATAATGGAATAAATAAATAAATAAATAAATAATCATCCAAACTACAGGATACTCCCCTCCAAAATGATGTCTATGTGCAGTTTCTGATTTCGGTTTGACCTGTGAAGAGAACATTTAAACGTTAGCGGTGTAACCATCATGAAAAATAAAAAGGTTGGTGAGAAAAACAAATCAGAGCCATTGCCAATGAAGCCGTTTTGCAAAAAATTATTCGTGCCTTGACTTACGAGTTTAATTTGTTCCATGACTACGTTTGGAACCCAAAACACTGGTATATTATCTTTCCCCATTGAAATTAATAGCAATGGCAATATTCCGTTCAAGCCCCGCATTTTTCCCCTTTTGGTGTGCATGCCTTGGCCGCCAGGGGGCAGTATCATACTGAAATACAGACAAATGAAGAGTTTCACAACTAAGTGAATCAGGAAACTACAGTAATATTAACCGTTTTCTGCAAAGTATAAGGAATATTTGCCTATAAGTATTGTCATATTGTCTGTCTACATGTGTTGCTACCATTTTATTCAAATTTACAATATTTCTATATACTATTCGTCAGCCCGCCATGTTTCAGTTTGTGTTAGCATTAAGCTAGCAGACTTTCCTAAAGCAATTATGTAGTTGTACATGCAATTCTCTTCATTTTATGTTCAGCTTTACAGTAAACTTCAACTGGGAGTGGAAATAAAGAGCTAGAAGCAATTTTTTTCCAAGACTATTTAACTATCTGCCAAACTGCTGCTTGCTGTCAAGTTTAGTTCACTGCCACCATTTAGCACTTGTATCTCAAATAAGTCGGGTCACTCGTACGTCAAAGTACCACTGCAGTTGTAACAAATGTATAGAAGAACCACTTATTATTTTTCAAAGTGGAACTGTTCATATGTAACATTTTTATTTTGTGAAGAAAAAATAAATAAATAAAATAAATCACAGGTAATGATGGAACCAGAAAACTATTACATTTTTAATCTTGCGCACCACAGTTTGTGTCCTTTTGGTACAGTGCCTAACCAACATTTAATGAAGCCTGTTGCATAAACATTCCTGCCTGGTTACTAAATGGAATAGCACACCTATGAGTGATCCTCTGGGAAAAGTACAAGTGATAAAACTGTAACTGTAAAACGCTTCAGGATGGGACAAACTCCCCTCCAGGGGGAAGTTCCTCTGCAGGGCTCCAGGTAACACAAGCCTCTTAATCACACATGACCCGGCAGCTAAGAGAAAGGCAAGCAACAGCATGGGGCCTCCCATCGCGGTCCCGCCCTTCCGACAACATGATTAGCTGAGGCGCACGGCACGCCTGCTCCCCTCGCCATGTTTACAAACACTGGCATCGGCGGCATGCCGGTCCTTTTATTTTAGGACGTGTCACAGTTTAAACTTAACATGATAATTCCACACTGAGCCAGTGCTTTGTAGTGTAAACATTTGACAAAACAGGGCAGCGGCGCTTTATAACACACGACTGATACAACATTTCAAAAATGAATTTTTATCTCCTCAATGTCAATATTAGCATTATTTGGCCTTAATCTGTCCATTAAATAATTCATATTTTAGTGCTGAAACGAAATTTGAATGAGTTTTTTTTAAATAAAAAGGAAAATGTTGGGAACATAATGAAAATGAATATGGTTAATTAACTATATTTAAATTTATGACAAATGCAAAAAAAAATGAGAATGAGTTACTAATATAACATATTTTACATAAACATTTTAACAACTTGGTGATCGACTGGTTAGAGCGTCTGCCTCACAGTTCTGAGGTCCGGGGTTCGATCCCCGGCCCCGCCTGTGTGGAGTTTGCATGCTCTCCCCGTGCCTGCGTGGGTTTTCTCCGGGAAATCCGGGTTCCTCCCACATCTCAAAGACATGCGTGGTAGGTTAATTGAAGACTCTAAATTGCCCGTAGGTGTGAATGTGAGTGCGAATGGTTGTTTGTTTAAATGTGCGCTGCGATTGGCTGGCGACCAGTTCAGGGTGTACACCGCCTCTCGCCCGAAGATAGCTGGGATAGGCTCCAGCACGCCCGCGACCCTAGTGAGGATCAAGCGGAACAGAAAATGGATGGATGGATGGACCGGAAATGCGCTAAAAAGCATGGGAAAAACTAAAAGCTTTAACTGCTTTTAAAGCTTTTAACCTGGACTTAAAAAGATGCACACTTGAGGTTGACGTTACTTCTGTTAGCTATAGTAGGACGACGTGCTGCCTCTATGTGTGGAAATACAATCTATGATTTTACTGTCTTTAAGGGGTCTGTTCATGGCTGCTCTTGTTTTGTCACACCCCGCAGGCAAGGTCGGCAGGTTGAGCAGTGATTCATTTTGTATGAGACAGGATCACCCCCTCGAAAAAGGCTAATTTCAACAAGTGAAATGTATGCAGGAATTTTTTACCGTTGGGGTATTTTAATAAAATCATATCACAGAAATGTTATTTAGACAGCTCGGAAATTGAGTAAATAATGCATTGTATGTCTCATTTATTGTCCGTCCATAGATTGTGTGTAAAGATATTTTAGGATAAACCTTGGCAGTAAAATACAAAGTGCATTATACTTACTGTTGAATAAATGATGAACTGATGGACATTTATAGTGTATTATGACAAAGTTAAATCTAAACAATGCTCAAGTATCCGTTTCTGGGGATCAAATTTCAAAGTTCACGTCTTCACTTTTCGTGAGGGGCAAAGGCTAAATTGGAGGGTTTTTAAGACCTGGGGCAGTCTATCCATTCGTCCGTCCATCCATCCACAAGCTGGAATGCAGAGGGAGCCTTGTAAATTAGAGGTCCTAATGAAAACTCTCTGGTGTCCAACTGGAGCAGTCATCTGGTTAGAATCAATGGGTTATTCTACTAATTTCCCCACAGCTCGCTCAAAGCCCTCCAGGTCTAATTTGGAAGGAGGGAAAGTGCATGTTCCGTTTTACACACCTGAGCTCTGGATTAAAGAGCCTGAAAAACTTCAAGCAAAGGTTGTTTTTTGAAAATTGGTTCACTTTAACGGCTCGTTAAGCTGCATTTCCATTGGCCAGTTGTAAATAAATGTCAAAAGAGCACAAATTCAGTACCTGAATTATTAATTAATAATTAATAATGCTCAGACGTTTGACAAATGTATAAGTGACAATTAATGTAATTTGTAATTTTAGAGAATTTCTTCTTGGGGGGGTTGGTTATATGAAAATGTTTTTTTTAAATTACAATTATATTCTTGGAAAAAATGCAACTATTCTCAGAAGATTAGGACTTTTTTTCAGGGGGGAAAAAATGTTCTCATCGGGTTAAAACATTTTTCTCAAAAATATAGGACTTGAATAATACATATATATTCATAAAACACTGTTTTTATAAAAACTATGAATTTATTGCCATAAGACTTGATTAAAAAAAATATTTTTTTTTAATTTAGAAAAATCTAACCTAATTCTGGATCAATAAAAATATAGATGAGTGATTTTCAAAGTGTGGTATGGGTATCCCCTGTGGTACACTGGCTCTATCTCGTGATAAGTGAAAGAATAACCAAATAAAAACAACATAAAAAACATTTAAACGAAACACAATTAAACATATTGGAATGAAGCTTGTAGGTATGCACAAAGCCAGTTTAAGCTTATTTTTTTTTACAGTACATTTTTCACATTTCATGTACAGTGCAGTAAATTTTTCAAGTACCGTATTTTCACGACCATAAGACGCACCACCGTATTAAAAGGTGCAGTCTCAGTTACGGGGTCTAGTTCTGTATTTAACATACATAAGGCGCACAGTATTATTGGGCGCAGGCATGGTAAAACATACGCTAGTATAAAACAGACGGTAGCATGCATGCACGCTAAAACAACGTTTTTAAAAAGGCGGCGGGAGCAAAACTGAGTTTGGTTGTACTTTATTGAAGTATTTAACCATGTACTGACGTTATTTTTTTTATCAATCCTCATCCACAAATCCATCAAAGTCCTCATGTTCTGTATCCGAAATGAACAGCTGGGAAAGTTCGCAATCAAACACGGCAGGTTCAGAAATGTTGCCGGCTTTTACGAAAGCTCGAACAACAGTGCAAGCAGACACGTTAGCCCAAGCATCCACAATCCATTCACAAATTGTGGCGTAACTCGCCCGGCGCTGCCTCCTCGTCTTAGTAAAGCTGTGTTCGCCATCTGTCATCCATCGCTCCCACGCCGCTCGCAACTTCATTTTGAACGCCCTGTCCAGCGGTTGGAGTTCATTAATCCATTGCTCGAGCTGGTCTTCCAACTCGGGCCACCTCTACTTGTTTCCGCGTTTTGTTTTTCCTTTTTTTCCCCCGCAGAAACTCGGCTTCGTCTTCTTGAATTAGCGAAGCTTGTTTTCCTGCTTCCTCCACTTGCGAACCATGGATTAATTGATCTTGAATTCTCTGGAGGCTGTTCGATTCCCATGTTCCTCCGCGTAACTGATAGCTTGCAGTTTAAACTGTGCTGCGTAAGCGTGTCTCTTCGTAGGTGCAGTTTTCGACTGTGGTCAAGCCAGCCTCCACTCGTAAAGTAGCAATCAAGCCAGCCGCCCCTAATTTTGTTCATACTAGGCATTAGGGTAATAGGTCGCCAACTCGCGGCGAAAGCCACCTTCAAAATAAAAGCTTCCCAATAATACGAACGTCAGTGCTCTTTGGTTAAGGAATGCAACCAGCAAAGTTAATTTGAATCTTGAGATACATTAAAAAAATGTAGTTTATTTGATATCTTAGGAAAAATAAATGGTAAATGGACTGCACTTTATCTACATCATCACAGTGCTCAAAGCGCTTTACAAAGCCTCACTTTCACATACACATTCATAAACCAATGGGCGACTGCTGCCATCCGAGGCGCTGCCAGGCCCACTGGGAGCAAATTAGGGTTCAGTGTCTTGCCCAAGGACACTTGGACATGCGGACAGTCGTAGCAGGGATTCGAACCTGTTCTACCTACTGAGCCAAAGCCACCCCAACATAATCCCATTGGTATCGCAAGACAAGTCCAGATCTGTGTGACAGACCACCAAGATCTGATATTATATTTCAAAATAAAAGTATCCGAAAACTAACTACATTTTTTTAATGCATCTCAAGATTCAAATTAACCTTGCTGGTTGCATTCCTTAACTGAAGACGTCCGTATTATTGGGAAGCTTTTATTTTGAAGGTGGCTTTCGGCCGCGAGTTGGCGACTTATTACCGTAATGCCTAGTATGAACAAAATTAGGGACGGCTGGCTTGATTGCTACTTTACAAGTGGAGGCTGGCTTGACCGCAGTCATTTTTGCTCCCAGTCAGTCAAACGGAGCGCGCTCATCACACAACATTTATAGATTTGTGCACACATAAGGCGTGCCGCATTATAATGTGCCCCGTCCATTTTGGAGAAAATTTAAGACTTTTAAGTGCGCCTTATGGTCATGGAAAGCCATCCATCCATCCATCCATTTTCTGTACCGCTTACCCTCACTCGGGTCGCGGGCGTGCTGGAGCCTATCCCAGCTATCTTTATTTAACTTTGAAGTGCAATACATTTTCATTTAATATTTAAGACCTGCTTATTTTCACATATTTATTTGGGTACACTTCGTATTTAACCCTGTGCATCCATCCATTAATACATTTTAATTAATTTATTATTTAAGTAGTGAAAAAAAAATACAAAATTATTAAATTACTTTTAGGAAAGAAACGTCATTGAAGCCTCATTTTTGATGAACATTTAGGCCTACTACCCTACTATATTTTATTGTTGGACGTGATGGTGGTACTTGGACGAGCGAAGCAATTTTTGAGGTGGTACTTGGTGTAAATGTTTGAGAAGCACTGCTGTTGATACAGGATCCACATTTGTGTGAATTGTGGCATAAAGCTGTAAGGTGTACAACATCTTGGTCACTAGCCTCCTTGGAGTTATTCAACCTTTCACCCACTGGGCTCTCAACCCCCGAATCTGACCTTTAACCAGATGCCATTTGCTTAAAATCTCCCGGCCAGTTTCAACCTCTGGAATCTGCAACACATTACGAGAAAAGACTGGAACAAAGGAAGCCAACCTGCCTATTAGGACACTCGTACACTTTGACATGGACCACATTAAAAAAATGTGGAGGAATAAAATGTGAAATTGTCATATTGGTGCATCTTTAGATAACCTTTTAGAAGAACCCAGGTCAATGAACCATTTGTACACTGGTTTGTAATGGACATCTTAGACCACCCTGATATTAAGCGATTAATACGATATTTGCTCTATAACTTGTCATAAAATAAATAGATCATTATTAATTAATAAGATGTCTTACATGTTACAGTACATGTAATTAACGTGTGGAAAAAATTATTCTGGAAAGACAATTCTTTATAATGCATAACAATACAATATTTTTTCTCCCAAAAATTAAACTTTATTCTTGAAAATAAATTATCATTCTCGTAACATTACCATATTTTGTTGAAATAAACTACTGTTTCTGGGATAGGGTGGAGGGAATCAATAAAAAATTAAAAGAACAAAATAAATAAACATTTTATTGAAAATGTAAAAAAATATAATACAAAAACTTTTTTCCTAAAAATAACTTTCTAGAAATAAACAAATTAATCCTTATAACATTCAGATTTATTGCATTATATTGAAAAAATACGACTAAGATAATGCCTTTTCCTGGAAAATATTTTTCTCTGAAACGAGGTCTTTGTTGTTGAAAAAACAATTGTGACATTTTATCTTGAAAAACATGACTTTTTCTCTAAGGTTACAAATTTTTCTCTGGAAAAAAATGTAACTTGATTGTCAAAAGAAATGTGAAAAATATTTTTTTGTCTTAAGAAATATAATATTCTAAAAAACAAACAAATAAATAATTTAATAAAACAAGAACTGCTTGTTCTCCCAAAAAATATGACTTTTTTTTCGAAATGATTTTAATCTCATAAGATTACAATTTTTAAAAAATAGGATTATATCATGAGCTTTATCGAAAAATAAAACAAAACAACACTTTATATTCAGAAGCTTCTGACTTTTTCTCAGCTAAACGTGTTGTTGTTATTTTTTTTCCTCAAAGTCTCATTGATAAAGCATGTTTTTAGCAGTGTGGGTGTCAGTGAGCGGCGGTGCTGATGTGTTGAGCCATGTCGCTCTTCTTTGCTGACAGCTTTTGTTTCCTGGGGGCTCTTTCTATACATCACAAAGCCTTTGGTGGGAAGAGACATAAAGAGTGGCTCTGACCCTGTTGTGAGCCCTTTGGCCCCAAAGAACCCAAAGGGGACAGATTTTAGACAAACTGTGCAATCGCTGCGAGTTGACCAGAGGCTCGGCCGGACCCAATGAATGTAGGGACACGGTGGGAAAATGGGGTAATTTATAGAAGTAGAGAGTCTATTTCAAAAGGGGCGGTGGCGGATCACCTGACATGAGGGGTCGAGGGTCATGTTTGGCCATGATTTCCTGCCTGTGTTACTGTAGCATCTGCATGTTAAGAGACATCTGGACAAAAGCGGGGTGACCTCCTGGGGGCACTGAAAACAACATTTGGATTGAGGATGTAAGGAAACAGGTTGGATGTGACCACACCCAGATTTCAACCCGCCTATTTGAATTAGATGTGGAAGCAATTAAATCTGCTTGTGTGTGTACCAGACAAACGTTACCTGATAATTGTACACAAGGGAGTATTAGTTCATAATTGTATGCCAGGTGTCAAGAGAGAGCCAGAGGCTGCCTGGAATTCACTTGTTAGAATCATTTACTCATTGAATTTAGACGTGAATTTTTTAATATGACAACTTTTTATCTCAGAAAAGTATACCTTTTTTTCTTGAAGTAAATACCCTTTTTGAGAAATATTCTGACTTTGTATCTTGGATTTTTTTTCAAACTTTTGTCGTGACGAAATAACACTTTTTGTACTCTTGAAAAGAATATTAATTTGCATACCATTCCAATGTTTTTATCTAGAAAAAATACAACTTTAATCTCTAAAAGTTAAGATTTTTTTCTAAAGAAAAAAAGTTTATTCTCATTATATTCATTTTTTTTGTCACAAAAAATAAGTTTATTCGTTGAAGACTACAACTGTTTTTCTTTTCCCCTAAAAATATATTACAAATATTATTCTTGTAAGATTACATTTGAAGAAGAATAAATGACTTTGTTCCAACAAAATAATGTCTTTATTTTGAAGGAAAAAAAAACAAAAAACAAAACAGACTATTGTCGTAGGAATACAACTTTTTAAAATTCTAACTTTTTCTGGGAATATTAGGATTAATCTAATGTTTTTAAATTAAAAATGACTTTTCAATAGAAAATACAACTTCATCCTCATAATATTACAACTTTTCATCTCGTAGAAAAAAACATTTTACTTAAAAAAATAAGACTATCTTGCAAAAAATCTGACTTAATTTTGTAAGATAACCTTTTCCGTGTAAATATTCTTTTAAAAAAGCTAGTGCTTTTTATTTAATATTCTTTCATGTAATATTCTGACTTTTTTTTCAATGAACCATCCATCCATCCATTTCCTTTACCGCTTATCCTCACTGGGGCGTGCTGGAAAATATCCCAGCTATCTTCGGGCGGGAGGCAGGGTACACCTGAACTGGTCACCAGCCAATCGCAGGGCACACGTAACAAACAACCATACGCACTCACAATCACACCTACGGTCAATTTAGAGTCTCCAATCAAACTATCACGCATGTTTTTGGGATGTGGGAGGAAACCGGAGTGCCCGGAAAACCCACCCAGGCAAGGGGAGAACAAGCAAACTCCACACAGGCGGGGCCGGGATTTGAACCCTGGTCCCCAGAACTGTGAGGCGGATGTGCTAACCAGTCGTCACCGTGCTTCAATAAAACATGTTTTCCTTAAAAAAAATACCACTATGATTGTAAGATTACAACTGTCTCAATAGTAAGAGTCTAATTTTACAACTCATCTTGAAAAAAGAAAGACAACTTTTCCCTCTCAAAAAAATAACATCTCGTCATATTCATAGTTTTTCTTTTCTTTTGAGCGTGGCAATAATACTTCTTGGTACTTTGCAACCTTCAGCGTCACACCCCATTAAATTCACTTTTAAAGACAAAAGATGCTCCTTTAAGAGGGCTGCAGTCGCTGTGATTAAGTGGATGGTTTTGGCTCTCGCAGCACCATCCACAAGTGTCCTCGGGAAGAAATACTGAGAGTCCCCGGCAGCTTCAGGGATGGCCATTAAGTAAATTGGCCTCTCTAGACCTATAGCGCTGCCACTGTCCGTGACGAGCTGCCTGCCACCTATTTGACCCAGACAGAGGAGTCCAGTGCTGACCAGCAGATGTTCCGTGGGCTTGTCTTTCCAAAGCCTGGGAAGTGCTTCCTAATTAGCCTCCCACACCCATAAATGTGTCCAGTAGGTCAGTCACTCTGCACTCATTGATCACACTGATGTGTTCCTTTCTAAGGGTTGACTTGAACCACTACATCAAAATGAACGAGAGGCGGTAGGTGACGAAAGCAATCTTAATGTGTCAATAGTAGTGCCCGACCGAATAATCGGCGGGGCGATTTAATCGGCCAATTTGAGACCTTTTTAAAATAATCATAATCGGCCGGATTTTTGCAGATTTTTGTATCCCCAATTTTCATTAAATATATATACAGTACATATTCATTCCCCTTCCTTTCGCGGGCGTGTTGGAGCCTATCCCAGCTGACTGGGCGAGAGGCGGGGTAGATCCTGAACTGGTCACGAGCCAATCACAGGGCAAATATAAACATTCGGACTCACATTCACACCTACGGACAATTTAGATTCTTCAATCAACCTAATATGCATGTTTTGGGGATGTGGGAGGAAACCGGAGTACCCGAAGAAAACCCACGCAAGCACTGGGACAACATGCAAAGTTCACACAGGCGAACCAGGGCCCTCAGAACTGAGACAGACGTGCTAACCAGTCGGCCACCATGCCGCCCACAGTGTGTGTGTAATATATATATATTATATATATATAATAAATAATATATATATATAATATATATATATATATATATTTTTTTTTAATATATATATATATATATATATATATATATATATATATATTATATATACATATATATATATATTATATATTATATATATATATATATATATATATATTATATATATATATATAAAATAACACGGCGGCCGACTGGTTAGAGCGTCAGCCTCACAGTTCTGAGGACCCGGGTTCAATCCCCGGCCCCACCTGTGTGGCGTTTGCATGTTCTCCCCGTGCCTGCGTGGGTTTTCTCCGGGCACTCCGGTTTCCTCCCACATCCCAAAAACATGTATTAATTGGAGACTCTAAATTGCCCGAAGGTGTGACTGTGAGTGCGAATGGTTGGTTTGTTTGTATGTGCCCTGCGATTGGCTGGCAACCAGTTCAGGGTGTACCCCGCCTCCTGCCCGATGACAGCTGGGATAGGCTCCAGCACGCCCGCGACCCTAGTGAGGAGAAGCGGCTCAGAAAATGGATGGATGGATGGATATTATAACACAAATTAGCACATTACAAAGATGATGACATTCTTGGATGTCAATTTTATTCTTAGTCCAGTCCATAAAACAGTACCAGTACATGCTGAATGGTGTCTGAGCAGTGCATAATGATGCCAACTACTTGGAGCTGTGACTTCACGTCATTCATTCCTCTGTCTTCTCAGTAACAGGAGTGGGCCAAGCTGTACTTTCCGACAGGTAAGTTTGTAAGATATAACGACCTTGTGAAAATACCAATGACCCAACAAGTCTCCCATTTAAGTTTATGTTTAACACTCTTTGCCATGTGTCATGACGACGCACGCTTCGTGGCGTCGGTCATGCTTTTCGTTCACATTTTATTGCTAATGTCCTGCTAACTAACCTAGCTTAAGTTCCTCCATGTCTGTTTTTGTTAGCAAGTGTAGTGTAGTGTACAAGTTATTTTCACAGTGTACAACCGTTCACCACTCCATTAGTTGCATTTTATGGCGCATTTAAACAGGTGCGATAGGATTTTATTTTTATTTTTTTTCAGTGCATGTCCCCCCAAAAACATGCACACTCCAGCACCACACTGAAGTCAGAATCATTGACGTAAAACAATAAACAAATGTCTTATGCCAGCACTGAAACAGCCAACAAACTACACCTAAAAATGTTGGTCAATCAACTTAAATTCATATAACCAACTAACACCAGCACATGCAATTTAAGCCAGTGTTCTAAAGCTTTCTTGTGAAAATATTAATATTTTTAATTCAAGTTTATGGGTTTGATATTAATATAGGCTTACTGGTTAAAAATAACCCTGTGAAAAATTCATATTAAAGCTTGTAAAAAGTTAAACTGTGTGTGTTGCAAATTGTATAGAGTAACATTCGTGCATTACTGTTTCTGTAGTATGTATTTCTTTTTAAATGCAACCGTCAAAGGAATCGTTTTTTTTTAATTATTATTATTTGGGTTCGTAGGACACATGATTTCATGGAAAAGAAAATAATGGGTGTCAAGGAAATGTGATGTAACGTTAAACTTGTAAGCTTTTAGCAACCCCAAAAGAAGTTATTTTATTAATTAGAAATCATTTAAATAAATCGGCCGATGAATATTTTTTATTTTTTCTGCCAAACATCGCTATTGGTATCGGCCTAAAAAAAAATCATATCGGTCGGGCCCAAGTCAATAGCAGCCTTGGAGGGAAGCTTCTCATCAAATTTTTGTACGTAGCTCAAGAAAAATGTGATTCGTCAGATCTGATGGTAGAGGTCTTGTTGTGTTCAGGTGAGATTTATTCGGAATGTCCTCCTGACCGGGTCAACAAATCTGCACTGGTTATGACAGCTATGAAAAATGGGTGGTAGTAACACTTAAGACTGGGGTAAGAACATCATACAGCGCACACTTCTCTTTTAGCAAAGTCACAGCAAACAAGTTTTAAGGACCTGCCCTCCGCCATCAGTCATTCTGTCACAATTGTGTGGGGGACACTAAAAGATGTCCAACTGTAGACAGGATGACTGTATAGACTTTCGGTTTTATGGTTACTTCCTGTCTGATTGTGATGACATCCAAGATCACTTAGGGTATCATTTTACATGATTTTACAAGTACTGTTTAGTGAAAAAAAAATTGTCCAAGGCCACTGCTAGCTTGTTTTTATTTAGTTTTTATGACCTTTTTCCACTGCAGTTATTTTGACAGCAGGAATACAACAATGATTTTGAGGAAAGTAGAAGCGCTGGTTATGGCAGTTTATTGTCATTGTTAGACCAGGTTACTACATCTACAATGTACTTTTCTCAAAAAATATGACTTAATTCTCATTACATTCAATCTTGTAATCTTGAAAGAAAAATACAACTTTACACTGTTTTTTTTTTTTTTTTTAGAAAAGGAGACGATCTCCCAAAAATATAACTATTCCTGTAAGAAACCTTTTTCTCATAAAAAAAAAAAAAAAAAGCTGCATTTAACATTGATCCAAGTACAGTGGACCCCTACAAGTTTACGTTTTGGCATTTGAAATCTCACGTATTCGCAGAATTTTTTGGGGGGAACCTATCCTCCATTATTCGCAGAAAGACCCGCTTTGTCATGTCTTTTTTTTTTCATGGCAATTATAAGGGAGCGTCAAGCTTCCTAATATACCCCTCCCTCCCTAATATATTGTTCAATTATTATTATTCACAGCTCGGTCCCTATCCCTCCGAATAGGGGGAGTCTACTGTATTCTCATGAGATTCTGTTTTTCTCAATAAAATAAAATATAACTATTTTCATAAAATTGTGAACATTTACCTAAAAAAAAACGCAACTTTATTCCTGAAAGATTAAAGATTTTTCTCTGAAAAATACAGTCCATCAAAAATGTGACTCAATTCTTGTGATAATCAATTTTTCTTTTCAATAAAATATGACTATTCTACAGCTTTTCATCTTGAAAAAAAATTATTCTTGTAAAAAAACATTTCTAAAAAAGAACGAAAAATACGGTCTTTTTCAAAATTAAAAAGAACAATACAACTTTTCATCGCTAAAAAAATGTACTGTTGGCAAAACAGCTTCTTTTCCTTAAAAAAATACCACTAATACTCACGTAATTCTTGTCAGAAAATATGCATACAATAGGACTTTATTCTCATAACTTTCTATCTTGAAAAAAATATTTTTTAAAAATATCAATGCAAAACCCAAAAGCAAGGTGGTTCAGGTGAGGACATATTCATAATTTTGAAAAAATGTCTTTTTTGTATTAAACCAAACTCAAACTATAAAGAGAACAGGCTCCATTTTACAGTCTTCCACCAGTGTCCACTTGGGTGCCCTCGTTCTACCTCCTCCAGATATTTTTCTTCTTTTCTACCCTCCATGACTTGTTTTTCCCTTCATCTAGCTGGCCTCCACCAATAAAAATGCAAGCCAATTTTCCAGCGCATTAACCCAAGAGATCTTTAATACCGTTTTTTTTTCTTTTTGGTGCAAACGGGGACACCGAGGCCTCACGGAAAGATGGATGGGCCTGCCGACTAAGAGTGGGCAGTTTTCCCACTGCCCTGGTCTCAGCCCCCAGGACAAAGGCCTCATTGAGTGCGATGCTTGACATCAGCATCATAAACTAGTCAGTGCCACAAAGACAGTGACACTTTAAAGTACCAGCTACTGCCGCTTTCTCTTTCTCTCCTTGTTATACCAATTGCGTAGGCTAATCACGTCACTGACAGTTGTCCCCCTTATTTTGTTTTTGTCCCGCAGATGCTGATAATAAAGAGTCAAAATTTAAAGTGATACTCGCAGGAATGGATGTTTCCATTTTAACCACAGTCGGCTCCTAAAAACACGATTATTACCATGAAACCAGCATTTCTCATGAATAGAACATTCACTCAGCAAGCAGCCCTCGCATCCCGTTTATCTTGGCAAATCAATGAAACGATGATCAAAATTATTCACAATTTAGCAATGCCCATCTGTCTAAGACAGTGTTTCCCGACCTTGATTGAGCCAAGGCACATATTTTATAGTAGAAAAATATCTCACAGCACACCAGCAAACAAAAATGTCACAAAAAACAGATAGAGGTTAATTGAGCCTTTTGCGTTCTCGAACGCTTTTTCTGGTAATTGTTCTGCCTGACAGTATCAATCACTAGCATTATTTGTAGTTTAAAAAGATGTTCGTACCAATTAAGTGAAATTGGAAACTTTCCTGCGATGCACCTGTTGATCTATCAGGGCACACTAAGGTATAGGATACCTTCCTCCTACTGGGGCTCATTTGGGAAAACCCCTGAATAGAATTAGGAATGACATTCACCGAAAATGGCTGACTCCCTTTTTAATTTTGGGCATGGTTCCTTGACTTTTTCGTGTGCCCTGTGATGATAAACATGTCCACCCAATTGCATATGGATTGGTCAAACTGGTGTCAGGGACTAATATTTTCTAACTTTTCAGGGGTTCTACTAGGCTAGGAGTTAGTCAAAGTACAAGTGCTAGAATTATCCTAAAATGGCTGCTTGGAAATGAAATAGCTGATTATCTAATCAATTACGAGCACGCGTCCTTCAGACATTTCCGTGCGTCCTATTCTGATACACCTGCCAAATTTTGTGTGAATGACTGAAGCTGCTGTCAGAGGCTAATTTGTTTTTTAATCTTTCCAGCGGGAGCTACTGCCTGAGTTTTGAGGGATCGTGCTAAGGACCCCTAAAATACATACATTTTCACTAGGATACACGTGCTTGCAAAAATTGGTGAGGACTATTTTTGAAATGTTGAATCAAATTCAGTCATCGGAAAAATAATATTTTCCCACCCAAAAAATACTCATGTAACTTGAACACACTAAAAGTGGTACAATTTCGAGTTCAACTGAAACTTTCTTTTTGAATAAACATGCCTCTCAACAGTCACTAAAAACAATCTTTATCTATGTGTCGTCTTACCCTGGAGTGCTTTTACACTTGAACTTCCCCTTTAGGGATCAATAAAGGGTTGTCTTATGTTAAATGGATAACACATAAATCCAATATTCTTCTCCCTACGCAAAAAATAACAGCCCAAAACTGGTCAAATTTGGAGTTCAACCTACATTCTTTAGGTAAAATATACTTGGAGGTTGAAAACTCATCAAGATAAGCAAATCTCATGATATTTTACTTGAGCTTAGTCAGTGTCAAAAATATCACCAGTAAATTGTGCTTTTTTTCTGGCTTTTACTTTGTTGTTGTTTGGGATGACACCACAAAATCAAAATCAGAATCAGAATCAGAATCAGAATCATCTTTATTTGCCAAGTATGTCCAAAACACACAAGGAATTTGTCTCCGGTAGTTGGAGCCGCTCTAGTACAACAGACAGTCAATTTACAGAACACTTTGGAGACATAAAGACATTGACAAAAAACAACAACAAACAACAATTGTGCAAAAAGATGCAGAGTCCTCTAGCACTTAGAGCAGTTTGAATGGCTAATATCGCAATAGTCCGGTGCAATGACCAAAATTGTGTTGACCCTGCCCTCTGGACCAGGAAAGGGTCTTTTTTAGTTTTTATTTGACAAGAGTTTTTTAAACACTTTTATGGGTGGCACTAATGTTACTGTGCTACTTAAAACATTGCCTGTACAGTTAAATATTTTACGGTGGCAACAGTTTCAAACGGAAACAACTGAATTCACTTTACATTATTTCCTATGGCAACATTTGCTTGACGATTCCACTGTACATTTGGGGAAATAAATTATTCATGTTGATTTACTTTCAAAAGCAGTGCAAAAATAAAAGTATCAGCCTAACAGCTCAAGCTGCAGTCTAACTGGAACGTAATATAAAAACAACATTATATTCATTAGAAAAAGGGATTAAGGGATTGAATGGCATGTTCAATGACATTAAAGTCACGGCATCAATAAGACGAGGAGCCACCAGACTGCTCGTGTCTGTGGAAGCCTGATCTTTAAGCATGATGTCAGCTCAAAGCTGGTCTCACATTCTCAATGTCACAGAAGAAGGCACGGGTGCACTTTAATAGATTAAATAGCCAGAGCCAGACAACTGGGCTGCTGCCAGGGAGGTGCTGATGGATGCAGTCACATTTAATATAGATTCATGTGGGATTGTGACTAAACGCTGTGTGAAACACAAATGGCATCAAGCTAATATTGTTAGGTGTTAGCCAAAATGTGTCACAAACAATCCTGGCTATCTTAAGTAAAGGAAGAGTACGCAACAACTGGCTTTGGCTCCTTTGCTCCCCCTACAGTTGGAAAGTATCATTTAAGGCCACTGTCAGAATACAAATCGACGAGTCAAACCATTGAATGCACAATTTAATTAAAAAATAAAGATTTCTCTAAAGTTGAATGCCACCGACATCATACAATTCATAATTCAAGCAAAATAGTATACAGTGAAACTCCAGCCATTCGCATTTCACCATTCACAAATTTACCAATTAGGATTTCTTTTTTCAGTGGGAACCAAACTCAGATATTTGCTGAAGAACTCATCTATTTGCTATTGTGCACTTTTTGTAACATCCTAAGCTACTACAAGATGCAGCTAAAGCACTGGTTAATAAGAAATAGCATTTAGTATTTTGATGGGTTGGCAGGGCAATATACACACCAACGTCCATGGACTACGTGTGCATTTTTTGGGGAAATCAAATAATCTGTAAGCCATTTCTTTTTAAAGGTAGAATTAGGGTTCTACGTGAGCGTTTGAAATGATAGTGTTTTAGGATCATATTGTGGTATATATTTCGGGTTTCAATCATAATATAGGCAATTGTAAACAGTTTTGAGGGGGTGAATTACTAGCGGATTTTCACTATTCACAGTGGGTCTTTGTCCCTTCACTGTACTATAAAGTTGCATAAAACTTAAAATTCCCCCCTCGTGACATCACACGCAAGACATTCTCTTAATGTAGTGAATGTTGAAATGTTACTTTGAAATTACTATATTTTAAGAAGGTAAAAGTTTGACCCCGGAATCAATTATTTTTACTTCCATTATATATGGTGGCGGCACGGTGGGCGAATGGTTAGAGCGTCAGCCTCACAGTTCTGAGGACCGGGGGTTCAATCCCCGGCCCCGCAGGTGTGGAGTTTGCATGTTCTCCCCGTGCCTGCGTGGGTTTTCTCCGGGCACTCCGGTTTCCTCCCACATCCCAAAAACATGCATGAATTGAAGACTCTAAATTACCCGTAGGTGTGACTGTGAGTGCGAATGGTTGTTTGTTTGTATGTGCCCTGCGATTGGCTGGCAACCAGTTCAGGGTGTACCCCGCCTCCTGCCCGATGATAGCTGGGATAGGCTCCAGCACGCCCGCGACCCTAGTGAGGAGAAGCGGCTCAGAAAATGGATGGATGGATTATATATGGTACTATTGGAAAAATAGTTTTTGAATAAAATCTGAACAAATCGGTGGTCCATCAGCATCCTTCCACTGCAATCCGTATCAATTTGTACAAGCATAATAAATACATGAACAGTAACATTAGTGTGAATAGAACAAGGCTAGTTTTACACTGCATGGTTCAGGTGCCACACTTGAGAAAAATAGAAAAAGGAAAAAAAACACATGGAATGGGATAGCTTTACATTAGAAAATGGCCTCTTCCAAATGTGGATGAAAATCCGATATGTATCCGATATCTGCCAATGCTAGTGCAATGTAAACGCACAGGTCGGATATACGTCAATGCCCGTGTGACGTCAGCCTAATACACTAATTGCGGGGTATATACACACCCGCGTCTCCTCAAACAACGTAAATAAACATTAAGAAACACCTGATGTAAATCGAGACTACAGCCAGAGCATCGATAATGCAATATGGTATAGATACAGTACGCTACATTAATATAAAGGTGTGTCAACCATTAAATAAGAAAAATAGTTGCCAATGGCAGCCAGTGGATTAATGTAACGGTTAGCTCATTTATGGTAAACCAGTGCCGGGGAAACATTCAGCCCAGGCCAAGAAAATGCTATGTAATGTTCAATATTTGTATTTTTTTTTATTATTGTTTACTTTCATATTGTCACTGCCATGTATTGTGGATTTTTTTTACGTGCAATTTGGGCACTTGGGCATGTGTTTTGTTTCATGTGAATGTAAACAGAGTAATGTTGGATATGTGACACTTAAAAGGTATACAGAAGAAGTAAAAAAATAAATAAATAAATGGATAAAGGCATAACATCGTTATATGGCACTTGGACCTACAGTGTCGGTCCAGCATAAACTGGTCTGTCAATTACAGACTGTGTATGTAGTTGATTTGAGGTCACCATGGCAATGACAAATATTGCTTCATTTTAAACACTGTGCAGTTTAGTATGAGATAAAGATGCACAAAATCTATTTTTGAACAGTTGGCAACTTGCGTCTATAATTAATTTCTTTACATGCGTCTGCATTGATCAGGTCATAATGATGTTTGACTGGATGCAATAATTGCCCTCCAGGGTCATAGCTGCACATGAGGTGTGTGGGAATGAAAGAGGCCATGTGTTTTAATGTGTTTGTGTATATGAGTGCTGGTGGGGGCTGGGTAGGGGCCAGTCGGGTTGAAGAAGCGTAGCCTCATATACAGTGTAGGGAAACAGCTGCTTCACATTGCTAACCCCTGGAACAATGTGATGATTGTATGTTTAGACAGGTTTGGGCAAGGCATAGCTGCCAGAAAACCTTGGAGGGAGACATCAGCCACTGGATACACAGTGGAAAAACATCAGGTAGACCTCACTGCCAGCTTAAGGGCCTATCTCACTAGCGGAGACATCGCCAAGACTGAAGAGACTGATCAGTCGTGATGACTCCAGGATCCGGGAGACCAAAATATTGCTTGCGCTCTCACCACTAAGATGTCTGAGCGATGTATCCAGACAACGTGACAACCAATTCACCTGGAAGTTGCTGATATAGCCCTATATTCTGTAAATAAATATATAACGCGTGTGTTTTAAAATACAGAGAATGGAACGGTAATATTAATTGATTCACTACCAGACATGCAAACACCAAAGGCATGAAAAAGGTGACAAAAAAAAAAAAAAAAAAAATCATTGTACTATAACGTTACATAGTAGTCTGTGAAGGAAATGCAGTGCCAAAATGTCATCAAAGTGGAAAGCCAAGACGAGCTGCCATGTTGTTGGATAGACATATTGGCACTTGCTAACAGCGTCTTCGGCATTAGCAACTGATAACCGGCACATAGAAAGCCACTCGCATAAGCACGATAGCCAGGAAAATTTGGATGAATTTTACGTAGAGTTCACAAAAAGCCCTTTAAAATTTACAAAATAAATTGAATATATAATTGCATTTACAGTATATTATTATAAATGTATTTGATTGAATTTTTATGAATGCATATTTTCGTCGAACAAAATCTAGCTGAAATGAAAAATGTTTTTGTGTCAAATGTTTCTTGTGTCATCTCGGATTGTTTTAATAGTGTCCCACCACAATTAAACATCATCATATTCAATAAATTCTTAGATTTCATTATATATGCATGAAAATTCACTTTAGTGAATTCAATTTAGGCGGCACGGTGGACGACTGGTTAGAGCGTCTGCCTCACAGTTCTGGGTTCAATCCCCGGCCCCGCCTGTGTGGAGTTTGCATGTTCTCCCCGTGCCTGGGTGGGTTTTCTCCGGGCACTCCGGTTTCCTCCCACTTCCCAAAAACATGCATGGTAGGTTAATTGACAACTCTAAATTGCCCGTAGGTGTGAATGTGAGTGCGAATGGTTGTTTGTTTGTATGTCCCCTGCGATTGGCTGGCAACCAGTTCAGGGTGTACCCCGCCTCCTGCCCGATGATAGCTGGGATAGGCTCCAGCATGCCCGCGACCCTTGTGAGGATAAGCGGCTCAGAAAATGGATGGATGAATTCAATTTATTCACTTTACTCTGATTTTATAGTTTTCTGTATTCAAAGCAAAATGTGTTAGAGTGATTTGGGGAATGTATCAGCATTATTATTATTATTATTTTTTTCAATATTGTGATAATACCAATAATCATGATAATTTTGGTCAGGATCATGATGTGAAATTATCTTATCGTTTCACCTCTAGTGCCAACATACAGAAAGGAGCAAAAAGTGACATGCAGTTTATAAGTAACCGTTTTGTAAGACTCAGTTTGAAGCATATATGTATGCTTAATTTGCATGGGACAGGACAGACCCTCTAAAAACTAACTGCCCTGAACAGGGCTGCTGAGAGAGGGTGATAAGTGTACTGTAATTCTTGACTCTTGGGGTATTTTGACCGAAGCATGCCACACACATTTGATCAAGACACATGACAACCATTATAAATTGTGGGGGGGAAAAAAATGCATAATGTCTCCTGTAAGGTGAATTTTAGGAGGAAATCTTGTGCGTTCAGTCTTTCTGAGAACTGGCAAGCCACATTAAAGCAACAAGACACCTGTCACTGACGGTACTCTGCATGGATACAGACCGATCCAAGATAGTCGGATCACAGGTCCCTCAAGAAGGCAGGGACCTCAAAGAAGTGTGACACTATTCACCGGCGTGACTGACAGCCTCACAGCTGCCCTGGCGATCCATAGGGCAAAGTACTCCACTGTGTTTTTGTCACCTATTTACTGAGGCATGTGTAATCGATCCATCAAAAAATAAAAAATAAAAAAAATACTTCAAAGGCTAAAGATTATCACCTCTGCCAGCTGGCTCACATGCGAGTGTATTTTTAAATAATGATGAGCAAGAATGAGTAAAGGCGGCACGGTGTGTAATCGGTTAGCACATCTGCCTCACAGTTCTGAGGACCGGGGTTCAAATCCCGGCCTCGCCTGTGTGGAGTTTGCACGTGCTCCCCCTGTGCCTGTGTGGGTTTTCTCCTGGTACTCCGGTTTCCTCCCACATCCCAAAAACGTGTGGTTGGTTGATTGAAGACTCTAAATGGCCGTAGGTGCGAATGGTTGTTTGTTTATATGTGCCCTGCGATTGGCTGGCGATCAGTTCAGGGTGTACCCTGCCTCTTGCCCGAAGATAGCTGGGATAGGCTCCTGCTGGAGCCCACAACCCTAGTGAGGATAAGCGGTACAGAAAATGGATGGATGGATGGACAGATGGAAGAATGAGTAAAAACAATGATTATTTTTTTATTTATTTTTTGGTGAAACACACACAAAAAAAAAAAATCATAATTAAATATCAAAAATACGAAATTGAAAAACCAGGCCACAGGATCCAGACTGATTTCAATATTTGCAGTACTTTGTCATATTGACATGACCCAGAAGTTTGGTAAAAAGCAATGGTAAAGATTTAGTATGTATCTTGTATACATAGTGTAATGAAATTCTATGCAGTACATAGCGAGCTGTGGCTGAATAGTTGCTAACTGTATGGTTTTCTGAGTAAATAATGCGGGCAGCAGTTACATACAACAAATTGTCATGAATTTGTATTCTCGCAAGAGTGAAAAGTCCTTAAAATTACTGCTGCCGTAAATGAATAGATGCGATGTTTTAAATGTATTTTCTTATATATACTAAATAGATTTATTTAAACAGCAGCTGAAAAAGAAGAGTTGAACATTTAGAATATAACAGAAAGTTTTGACATCTTGGATTTAGTTTCCCTTTAAATGTTTTGAGTTTGGACTGCCGATCAAAAAAATGGAAAGAACAAATGATAGACTGAAAAAGAAACCGTCTAAGCGTATAATTTTTTATTCGAATGTGCGCTCACAATCCAAATCAAATGTTGTCGGGCAACGTAATTGCGTTAGCATGGTAAATTGATAAAGCGAGTTATCTCCTAAAATGATTTGTGTTGTCGCGGTGTCCTTTGAATGTCTGTGGCATTATTCTGTTAATAGTTATCTGTCCTCAAGTCCTTGACCTTCTTGAATTGTAAACAGCTTTTTTACACCGCTCTCAGCACTCTTTGACCAAGGGAGTTTTGTCGACAGCAAGGGGGGGGGCACCTCCTGAGATAAGCAAGCAGGGGCTGAACCTGTTCCGGCCTGCACTGCCCTCTGCGGCACCTCTGCTCCGCACTCAGTCACATTTCTTCCAGCGCTGCCAGATCACATGGGTTAATCTCCCGTGACCCTGACTCCTCAAAAGCGCAAGCACCGGCTCTTTTGGACGAAGGCCCGGTGCGGAGCCCACACACACACATACACACACACAAAGACACGTGACACCCCCCCCCCCCCCCCCCCCCAACCCACCCTCCCGTGTGTTCACTGGCACCGGTTCGTAGACGTTGGGAATAGCACAGATAAGGTACAAGAATGTCAGGAAGTCTGACACCAACGAGCGCTATGGTAAACAAACAGTTGCAGACGTCTGCCCGTATCCCCTACCTCTTGACGACCTTCAGTTCCACCCTTTTAAATGTCAAACGGTGAAATATGGATCTTTGCTATTGGGTAAACAAATCACAGTGCAATAACTGGAAGTGAGGAAAATCACAGTCGTCACAACAAGTAGGAAATTATTACTCGATTCCAACAAGAATTCAGGTGGCATAATTAGCCTTTTCAGAGTGAAACAATAAATGGCACTTAAACAATCTAGTGAAAATTCTGCCAAAACTAGAATGAACCTCAGTAGAGAGCATACTTCCATCAAGGCCGGACAATCCTATATACATCTGACTGCGTATGACAAAGTGGGGTTTACTGTCACTCAAAGCTTTTTTCCATCTGCTGGATCTGATAGGTCACTGCCCCACTTGGCCACAAGGCACACGGACTGTACCGGCAAAAATGTTTCCATCCCTTAAAACAGATATGCGCTCAAGATTCAACAGATTCTTCTGTTTTTCTTTCATGGTCATAATTCATGTAGCTTTTACATAATCATATGAACTGACTAACCAACTGTAGCTTTTGTGTAATACTACTGTCATTTTAGTGTTGCCATTAACTCCCTATATGTACAGTAGTTTTTGTGTAATCCTACAAACAAACACAAATCGGAGTAGCTAACTTATTAACTAATTGGAATTTTAGTGTGAACCTGCTACCAACTACCATTTAGTTTTAGTGTAATCCTGCTCATTAACTATAACTACTTAGTGTAATCCTGCTACTAACCATCAAGTGTGATAATGTTATAAACTACCTACAGTAGCATGTAGGTTTTGTGCAACCCTACTCATTATAATTTTAGCATAATCCTGCTACGACCTATGTAGTTTTTCATTTAATTCTAGTGACTCACTATAATTTTAGTTTAATCCTACTCTTTACTATGGCTGCAGCTTTTGTGCAATCCCTCCAATTGTAGTTTAGCAGATCTTGGAACTAACCATCTAACTAACTTTCATTAAAAACATCATCTCTGATCTAACACAATTTGGTGTTGCCAGAGGTAACAGAAACAACAACAACAAAGTTTTAGCGTATAAGTAACAATACATTAATTGTCGTTGTTGTGGTGTTGAATTGTAACGCCATCATACTGAGCGCTGTTTCTAATAATTTGGTTGGATGAGCTCTCAATATGGTACACTGCTGTTTTATACCACAGCTGCAAACTACAATCATGATAAACATATTGTAGAATTAATATCTATCAAAACTGAGCATTATTATCTTCGTAAAAACAGAAATTCAATGTATTAAATGTCATAGACTGTGCAGGTGTCCAGTGAGTGAACATAAAACGCACTACACATTATTTAGATGACCTTCTATTGCGACAGTTAATGCATCATTTGTCTTTTAGAATCGCTTTTAAAAGGACAGGCTTTAATTAAAGCTACACATGCTCTATATTTATGTACGCGCTGCATGAACAGTCCCAGCGCTGCCCCCTTGCCAAGGCCCTTTAAGCACATATCACACATTATTGTGTGTGACATGCCCGTGGAGGTTTGCGCTAATGCTAAGTGGGAACCCTGACAATTATATATGCAGGCGAATTAAAAGAGGAGTGCAGCCTTTCCACGGGGATTCCGACGCTCTCATATCGTTCCCGGCTACTCCGATCCCGCCGGCGTAGTGCAGTGAAAAGAAAAAAAAATAATAAGCCAATCACTCCGACGCTCATAAAAGTTAACAGATCATGGCTTGGTATTTAGCTTTATGTTTATCTGGGTTATTAACGCAGGCGGGAGCAGGCGCTGTCTGCGACTGCGGGTCAGACGCTGGTGTGATGCTGTGATTTGCTGTCAAGTGAGTGAAACGATGTCTGCCGTAATGATTGGCCACGCTTCGGCGACAGCCACCAGAGCATCTTCCTTAGAAGAAGAAAGTGCATCTTTAAGGGTACATATTATGGATAATTTACTTTTTAATGCGTCATAAAGGAGCATCTCAAATCAGAATAGAATACAGTATTGTGGAAAACTTAATTCATTCCAATAGTTCAGTTGAAAAAGTGGAACATATTTGATATACAGGAAGTCCTCGATTTACGAACGAGTTCCGTTCCTACGCTGGCTGCGTCTCCCGACCACGGTCAGGTAAGCGTAGCAGGAAAGGTTAACACTTCGTATAAAGAAACTAAAATACATTACAATAAAAAAAATAAGATGCTGTACTTACCATTACTGCTGAGAGTGTGAAAAAAAGGCAAAGATACTCCCGGCACACAAACACAGACAAGTACTATGCACTAGCTAAGCAGAAACACTATGGTGCTGGGGACAAAATGGCAGATGAGGCACGGGCATCGTAAAGTCGAAACGTTGTAGGTTGAGTATGTCGTAACTCGAGGACTTCCTGTATATATATATAATTTTTTATTTTTTTTTACTGCGCACAGTGAAATATTTCAAAATGTAACTTTTGTATAACTTTGCTGACGATAGCTTCGAGCTAACAAAAATCCCAAATTCTCTAGAAATTAGAATATTGCATAAGAAAAAAAAACTAAATAATTTTAAGGAGGAATTGACCTTTTGAAACATATTTTGCTATTTTGCTTTTCCTATGAGTTTCACTTGTTGAATTTAACTACTGAAAATGTTTTTGTTTTGTTTTTCCAAGTACTTTCTCCTTTTTTCCAAGCATTTTCTCAGTATTGGCATGCACTTGTATACAAGTACTGTAGTTGCATGTTGTTGTAGCATGCCTGTCCACCCTTCAAGTGTGAAATTACACAACCAAGTAAATCTTTTGTTGGCTGTTCTGAATTTTTGGAATTTAGATTTTTTTTCTCAATTTAAATTTCTCAGTCCATGATTTGGCAGCTAAGCTATGTGAAGATTTGCCATTTTCAAGCACAGGGCACTATCATGCCAAAGTCAAAAAGGTAAGCAGTGCTGCAGATTTATAGTAGATGACAGTGTTATCAATATTAGCCTGTGATAGTTGCCACATGCACAAATGGTTCGCAAAGTTGTCCACGTCGGGGTATGCGTCCACTGCATGCGCCAGTGGAGGATGCTCTTTCTTTAGTAAAAAGCCAAATTTACAGTATGCGTAGATTTAATCCTTTGATGCAGTGATACCTAACCAGTGTGTCGTGAAAGACCATCATGGGTGCTGCGGGAAATTGTTAGATTTTACTTAATTTGTCTGAAATGTTTTATGTATTCATTTTAACTATATCTTTGTTCATCTATCAATTAAATGCTCTTCCTTTAAATGGCCGAAGGTAACATAAACCTGTTGCCATTGATACCACAGAAAAAGACATGGCTGCCAGCGAGTATATCAGCTTTGTGTTTAATTAAACAGGCCAATATTTCACACTGTGTAGATCAGTTTGTTTAAACTAAGACAAGATCCTCATTAGTTCAGTATTATTTGTTTGGTTGTCTATGGTGAGATTTCTGTTATGTAAAAAGTGTGCCTTGGCTGAATAAAGATTTGGAAACACTGCTCTGATGCACACTGGACTGAGGTTGTAACTTACACAGTTTTGTGCAACTTCAAATGCATGTTGAATGCATGAGTGTGCCACAATCTCAAGTGCCACAGTGCTGTTATCATTTGAGGTCATTATGTGTACCTGTACATTATGCTTCTGTGCTACTAATTGAAATATTCAGATACAAAAATATGACATAAACTGTAATAGTTTTATGATCTGTGTAATAATTGTCCAAGTTGGGCCTAAAACAAAGTTCACAGAGTCTATCCCAGCACAAAAAGAAAAAAAAACACACACTAGCATTTAGTCTAATAGGCCCAGAGGCCTCTTGACTTTCTCATTTAGCTCTTTTGTGCGTGTCAGTGTGAGGCCAAAAGGGGGTGGACGGCAGTCATTTCTCTCCACACTCTGAAGTGTATTGCAGATGGGAATTATTAATTTGTATCTGCTTTGCCTCAGCTTCGCCCACTTACCGAAGAGGGGAAAAGTGTCGTTCTATTCAATTTTTGTCTGCGGTGTGCGGTGGCGGCACAGGCTCGCGAGTGTTAAATGTCAAGCCTTGTAGTGAGCTGTCAAGAGCAGAATAGGGCCGGCATGATTGATGACTGGAGAGCTTGAAACCAAAACCTCCCAATTGCAAATGCTACCTTGTCAGTCCTCTTACCTCTTTGCTTTTTCTCACTGCTGATAGTGGCTCTGCAGAGGGCAAGTTCACCGTCGTACATGGTTATGTGCCGGAATACTCAAGCTAGCAGTTATTTGGTATGTGCAGCTGCGTCCTCCTTGTTTTTAATCTCTTGGGAAAAAGGGGAAAAAACACTTTTGTATCATATGTGGTAAAGCAGGAGGTATCCCATTAAAAAAAACAATAATTAAATGCAATGCGACGCAATGACATGATTACCGTATTTTCCGGGCTATAAGCTGAAGCAAGAAGCAACATCGAGCAAGAATGGGAAAGAATTCCACCTACAAAGCTTCAACAATTAGTGTCCTCAGTTCCCAAACGTTTATTGAATGTTGTTAAAAGAAAAGGTGATGTAACACAGTGGTAAACATGACTCTGTCCCAGCATTTTTGGAACGTGTTGCAGCCATAAAATTTTAAGTTAATGATTATTTGCTAAAAACAATACTGTTTATCAGTTTCAACATTAAATATCTTTGTTGTGTATTCAATTAAATATAGGTTAAACATGATTTGCAAATCATTGTATTTTTATTTTTTATTTTTGTTTAACACAACTTCCCAACTTCTTTGGAATTGGGGTTGTACATAGCGAGGAAACAGGTGAGACTCAAGGAGAGAGTGTGGATATCTGAGAGGCTGTTGGCAATGATGGCCCCATTCATATATTGGGTTTGTGAATTTCAGTGACAGAGACTCTCCACACTTTTCTTTTCAGCCACAGGTACATATGAAATTTGAAATATAGTTATGTAATAGATATAAACTATAAATATAACTATATCTATTTTCTGTATGTATTGCATTGGCATGGCTTGGCTATGGCCAGCTGAAATGTGATTTTTCTGTTCTGAAAGCTCACGTGACATGGCATGACATTTTGATAGGCCATTCGTCTGAGACATTGCAACGAGTTCACCAGCAGCAAAAACTAGTGGCCCACAGTCAGCCACTCATGAAAACTAATTGCAGAACCCTACACATTTTTAATATAAAGGTAAAAAAAAAAGGCATTAGCGTTCATCTTGAAAGTATAAAGGCATATTGGGGCCAACCTGAATAGAAAGAAAAAGCTATTTAAAAAAAAAAAGTCAGAATATGTCCTTAGCACGCTTGAGGGTGCATCCTATGTAATGATCTGATATTGATGGTCCACGTGGTCTTATGTGGTCTTAGGGCCACTAGAGTGTGACGGATTACACGCGGAGGCAGTGATGAAGAGATCTCACTATGAAACCGTCAAAGAGTGTCATGGCATCACAATGGTTCCATTTGTCTGCCCGTATGGTCAATCAGAGGCTGTACCGTCTTCATTGCAAATGTTTCCTATTATGCTTTTTTTTCTTTGCACAAATTAAGAGTTTCCTGGTCAAAAAAAACACAATGGATAAACAATTACAGCAGCAACAGTCTGGTGGATATTAATCAGTTTTGGGGTGAAATTTTTTTCTCATGCAAATGAGCCACGCTGGCAGAGCTAGGGCATTGCGACTATGCAAGCGGCTACTTGTTCTCAAGCAGCCCAGACTCAGAAGAGAAAAACGAGCTCCCGTAAAGACAGCAGAAGCAGGGATTATATTTTCACATCATCACCAAGCCGCCGAATTACACTTGTTAATTATACGTACACTGAGGATGTTATGAATGCATTACTTTTAGCAGTAAATTATGTCAACCATTTCCCCCATTCTTTTGGAAGAATGGCACAAGTGCCCATACATATGAAAAGGTATGGATCCAATTATTTTAAAGCGACATTGTTTCCCATTTCTCAGAAAATAAAGCATGAAGCTTAATGACACTCGAAGGCGTATAATGTGGCATTCATCCACATATACTGTAGGTCTGAGCTTGACTTGTGTACCCACATACTGATAAATTTACCTAATTTGAGCATTTTCTCTTTCAATCAAAGTCAGCAAAGGCCCAATTGTTGGATGTCTCTGAAAGATTATCCTGCGCTATTATCCTGTGATGTGAGGTGTCTTGACAGTGATTTTTCTTCCAAGATTTTCTCCCAAAACTGTCGGGGCTAACAATTGTAAATGTTACATGTTAATAATGATTACAATATCTGTGTTCACATCAAGATTGGCCAAGCCACGGACTGATAGCCAATCAGGAAGCGACCTGAAGCTGGTGCTGTTGCTGGAAACAGTGGAGCAACAGGACTTATATAGGCAGGTGTGCGCCTTTCCAAATCATGGCCAAACTTAATGGACTCAATTAAGCGGTAGAAACATCAATGATCATCTGTAGCTGGGTTTACATGTAAACTTTTTTGTCATTCCGATTGAAGATCTCAGGTAAGCTATTTACATGTGACGAGATCTATTCCGATCTAGTGTATACGGGTATGCGTGACACGTTTAATCGGAACAGCCGTTTTACAGATGTGTGACACGTGCAGATCAATGTAAACATCACGTAATTTATCAAGATGGTGGTTAGTCATCCAATTAGCACAGTAGTTGCGATTGTTTTTACACTTTTATTACAGCAAGTAATACAAAAATATCTCCGTCGCAGACCAGCTCTGATAGGAAGCAGCCATGTTTTCAAGTGCGTAAACAATTACGACAACACTTAAGACAGAGCACAACCCGGCACCATTCCAATTCATAGTTTGTATGACGAAAGTTTACTTCTTGTCAGATTGGCAAAAGGAATATTCCTCCCCTGTGAATCCAAATGAAATTCCATTCGAATTTAGTCTATTGATTCCAATTGAGGTGTTTATATTGAGCATTTTCATTCAGTTTAACCCAATTCTAATTGGAACACAAGGCTCCATGTAAACCTGGCTAGTGGTGACAGTTACATTTTGAGCTTCATGGCAAAGTGTGTAAACGTTTATGTACATATGATTTTGATTTTTTTTTTATCAATTTGCAAAAATTTCAAAACAAAACTTTTTCACTTTTTTATTACGGGGAGTTGTGTGGAAAAAAAATTATGAGAAAATGAATTGAATAAATTTTGGAACAAGGATGTAACATGACAAAGTCTGGAAAAAGGGAAGTGCAATGCAATGTACTAAAGAAACTCACTGTGAGCCGAACTTTTTATATTTCTTCTTCTACTCCTAGTGCCACTACTGCTCTTCTTCTTTTTAGGTTTCTGGCTGTCTTGATGCTCTGTGGCACTGTGCTGTCTCTCACAGGTCAGTCCTGGTACTTTGGCAAACATGGTTGCGAGTGGTGTGCTGTATTGGTCAACTCCAGTACACCACACACTATAAGAGCAGTAAGCAGACAGCGATTTTTTTTCCTTGTCATGGGGGTTTCACATTTTAAAAATGAGTTGTGTACCCCGCTTTAAGTGCCATTCTAGTCACTTTCTCTCGGGCCCTTCAGACATGAATCTGACCAGTGATAAGATCTCCGGAACATCAGCTGCGTCTATTCACCCCTCAGGGCAGGGAATTGACAGCTTCTTTAGGAACGAAGCGAGCCTCTCGGAAAATCTCCTCCATCTTTGTGTGTGTGCGCGCGCGTGTGTGTGTGTGTGTGTGTGTGAGTGCGCGTGTGTGAGTGCACTCGTGTGTGTGTGCGTGATACGCTCCGCTAGCTGCATACTAAGCGTGTTGCCAGACAACTGGTCATGTCTTAACTGTGTAACTGGCAACTATTGTTCATGCTGCAATTGAACATGCCTGCGACGACTCCATTGGCAACCTTTCATGTGGTGGCGAGGTGCTGCAGGCCCGCTACAGTGCTTCATGTTACTTACAAGCATGTGCTCTCAAACATTTTGCGTTCAGGCACCCTTTACAGGTTAAATATTTTTCCAAGGACCCCCTTATAATCATCAAACCAATTAAACATAACTCGCACGTGTGCTCCTAAGTGCCAATGGCGTTAAAAAGTTGCCTAATGTCTAATGTCAAGATAAAGGACCCCCAAGCTAGAGCTCGTGGATTTGGGGGAGCGGGGAACCCAGTTTGCGAAAAACTGATTTAAAGATTCTAATTTTGGAGCTCATGGAGGTTTGTGGTCTGCAATTATATATTACTTTTATGACTCACGTAAAGAAACGCTTTGCAGTCATTCAAAAACATTGTACTAGTATAAAGTTTATAATTTTTCGATAAAGATGTAATACGAGTGATAATGTGACGAGAATAAAGTCGTGACTTCTGCTCTACTAAACGTAAAATGTTATTTTTCTAATAAAATCAAATTTTCATGAGTGTAAAATTGATAATTTCACATGACTGAAATTTATAAGGCGGCACGGTGGCCGACTGGTTAGAGCGTCAGCCTCACAGTTCTGAGGTGTGGGGTTCAATCCCCGTCCCCGCCTGTGTGGAGTTTGCATGTTCTCCCCGTGCCTGCGTGGGTTTTCTCCGGGCACTCCGGTTTCCTCCCACATCCCAAAAACATGCATTAATTGGAGACTCTAAATTGCCCGTAGGCATGACTGTGAGTGCGAATGGTTGTTAGTTTCTATGTGCCCTGCGATTGGCTGGCAACCAGTTCAGGGTGTACCCCGCCTCCTGCCCGATGACAGCTGGGATAGGCTCCAGCACGCCCGCGACCCTAGTGAGGAGAAGCGGCTCAGAAAATGGATGGATGGATGGATGAAATTTATAATGAAAATAAAAAGTAGAAAAAGTGTAATAATTAAGGGAGAAAAAAGTTGAAAATTAAGTCTTAATTGCAAAGTCAGAGTTTCACGTAAATTAAATGGTAACGTTAGAACAATAAAGTCATGAGAATTTCTCATATTGCGAACCACATACTAAAAATAAATCATCCATCCATCCATTTTCTGAGCCGCTTCTCCTCACAAGGGTCGCGGGCCTGCTGGAGCCTATCCCAGCTATCATCGGGCAGGAGGCGGTGTACACCCTGAACTGGTTGCCAGCCAATTGCAGGGCACATACAACCAAACAACCATTCGCACTCACATTCACACCTACGGGCAATTTAGAGTCTCCAATTAATGCATGTTTTTGGGATGTGGGAGGAAACCGGAGTGCCCGGGGAGAACATGCAAACTCCACACAGGCGGGGTCGGGGATTGAACCCTGCTCCTCAGAACTGTGAGGCCGACGCTCTAACCAGTCGGCCACCGTGCCGCCTAAAAATAAATAATATTATTATTATAAAAAAAAAAAAATATTCATAATAACACTAATAGTCATGAAATAACACTAATAGTCACTCTCCTTTATTTGTTGCTTCTAATTTGTGGCCACACACAAAATGCTGTACGTACACTACACATGAGGGATGCACCGATACCAGTATGGTTTCGGTGCCGATACTATATGTGTACGGTACAGTACCAGCCTGACACTATACTTTTTGTGTAGGAACCATCTACTCTATGTACTGTTTTTACATAGTGCCTCCTAGTGTTTTAACTGAGACACCATAACTGAAATACTTTGCATTACAGCTAAACTCAACTATATTTATAGACCTTTACAAAACAAACACAGCAGTAACAGAGTGCTGCACATAAAAAAGATAGAGCTTAAAATATAACGTTACATTTAGGTAAAATGTATAGCAAGATTGTCAGTAAAAAAATGGAATTGAATGTTTAAATGCCAGTAATGACAAGTTGTTACTCTAAAAAGTGTTATATTTGTTCAAGTGTTTTTGTTTTGTGTTTTTGAACAATATTTAATTAAAAAAAAATTATATTGTAAAATAAAACACATTTCATCACAGTTGCAAGACTTAAAAGCATTATCAAGGATAGGTACTTATCGACGAGTACTGAAATGCAAGTTCTTGTACACGTACTCAGCAAACACACATGCCGGGGGGCAGATTGTGGCATAGACGATTGGTCGTGATGTCATCATAGAAAACCTTTTTTTCCAGAAAGATTCATCAGATTATGACCGCGACAAAGCCTTGCTCGCAACACTCGGCTAGCTGCACCATATGGTTGGATCCTAAAGCCACGGTCGGAGGCTTTAATGACAGAGCGGATGTGTGGCGCACATGCCGAGGGATGTTGTGGAGGTGGGGGGAAGGGAGGGTTTACATTTTTTTTTTTTTTTTTAAACACTCATCAAGTCTTTGGCCTGGAAAGGCTGCACAAGGTCAGCTGTGCGAGCGGGGGGCAGGGAGGGCGAACCAGACGCATGTCTACAACAAAAGGCAGGTGACTGATAACTAGATTTTGCCACAAGGAATCCTGGGTCATTTCCTCGTTGAAAAGTCCACGCCACTGACCTATTTTAGCCATTAATAGCTACGATCTTTCCTCAAATACTAATATGCCACACGGTCCACAATATGGGAATCTGGCCAAAATATAGTGACACGGCAAGCCAATCCTCTCGGCAAATATGCACAGCTGCCGGCGCGGGGGAGCAGGGAAGAATAAACAAAGATGGACTCGTGATTAATGTTTACTAAGGCTGATGCAACCGCATGACATTTCTGCCTTGTCCGCTGACCATAAATGAGCTCAATAAACATGCAGACATGCCGCAAACATGTTTAAAACACACTCTCTTAAGTCGCTCACACATCATGGCTGCTTAACTAGCAAGGAGTATTAGGGCCACAATTATGGCCATACCCAAAAGAAACATTAGTAAAGTAGGAATATTTCAAAAATAATATTGAATAAGATCACAATATTAGCAAGAAAATGATGAGTAAAAAACAAAATTAGAAGAAAAAAGTCACAATATTCAGAGAGAAAAAAATAGTACGGACCTTTGATGACAACAAATACCTTTTATAGGAATTAAATTGATAATTTTACCAAAATAAAATTGAAAAAGTTAAATACTATGTTAATAAAAATGCAATATACAGGAAAAAAGTTCATTTATGTTTATTTTACGTAAACAAAGACAACATTTTATGAATAAAATTAATAATTTTATAAGAATAAGAAATTTAACAACTGCAATATGACAGTACTGTTGCAATAATAAAGGGAAAAATATTTAAGCAAAAAAAGTCATATGGTAAGAATAATATGAAATCATGTTTAATAGTGAAAAAGGTTGGAATTTAGCAAAAAAAAAAAGGTAATCATACTGAGAGAGAGGGAAAAAAATAAGAGTAATTTCACAACCACAAAGGCAAAACTATTTTATGAAAATAAACAAAAGAAATTGACAATAACATTCCTAATTTTACATTTTTACATATGAATTTGTACTGCACTATAACAAGGAATGAAGTGGTAATTTTATGATGAAAAAAGTGGAATATGAGTAACATCACAATACATGAAAAAAACTAATAATTAGGCAAGGAAAAAAACTTAATTCAGCGAGAAAAAGGTTGCACTATTCAGAGGAAGAAAAATGTAATTTCAAGAAAAAGAGACATTAAGAATAAAATTGCAAATTTTACAATACATGAAAAAAGGTAAATGATAAATGACGCGGGGCAGCCCAAATTGTAAGCTTGTAAGAAAAAGTCATAATAAAAGAAAAAGATCATAGTAATAAAAGACAATTGTACAAGAACAAACAATTTGTGAGAATAAAGTTGAATCATAATATGAAAAAAGTTTGAAACGATTTAAATTGTTAGCTTATGAGAAAAAACGGTGGACTGTAATGACTTCCATTGCAATAACACAAGAAAAAAGTTGGAATTATGAGAAAAAAATGTATAATAATTATATTTCAATATAAGGCAAACTAAATCTTAACCAGATGAAATTTAGGTTATAGTTCTTAAGTCGGAAAGATTTTATAATTATATATTATTGTATATCACAAATAAAGTTAACTTTTAGTATTAAAATAACATTCACTCGCTAAAACTATGACACTCGTTAGATTGACTTATTTTTCAGAAAAATACAACTTTTCTCACTGTTCAGGAAAATAAGTCAAAAGTACTATGACAATAAATTTGAAGTCATATTCCAACACTCCATTTCAGATGTACATTACAAAAAACGATGACTATGTTTTCTTATTTTTTTAAATTCCATACGCTCTTAAACACTGTGCTCTGACTGGATTATACCCAAAATGAATGGGTTTGTTTTGGAGTGTATGATGCAGTGGGTGCAGACACAGAGCCTGATGTGATAATATTAGCCCTGCTGTGGTGAGGTGGGACGCGGGGCAGCCCAAAGACTAAGACGGCGGCGGAGAAAATGATTGATGTAGTTGTGGTTGGTCTATAAAGGTCTGTAAAGAGAGCTTGGAGATAATCAACGCCAGGGTGTCGGCAGCCCCCAAACCCTCTCTCGACATTGCACGTGTGCACACAATCGCTGACTCAAGAGAGAGACCAGACGGGCGCTTCCGAATCATCAAGAGGCGGCCGTGATGAAATTCTGAAGGTCGGCCGTAACAAGCTATCCCTCGCTGGGTGTTTTGTTCCACGTAGTCCCCCTCCTCTTGCACTGTCACCTTCTAACCTTTGTGTTCACTGGGGGGGAGCAGGTGAGGAAGGGTGTGTGTGTGTGTGTGTGTGTTTGTTGGGGGGGATTGTGTTACAACCCTGTTTATCTGCCGGTGACCTCTAGCCGGCAATTCTGCACTTGATAAGGGGAGGGCTGGCCTCATAATGTGCACAGCGGCCCGATATCAGCCTTGTATCCTTGTGAAATTGATTACCGGGGGCCCGGGCGGTGTGTGGAATATAATAAATAGAGATGACATGTAAGGCACACACACACGCCGACTTTTAAGGCTGATGGGGGGGAACGCCGCCTCAGCAATTACCCGTTGGCCACTTAAAAAAGGGGTCACGCAGGGTAGATTGGTGGCGCAAGGAGTTATGGTTATCTCTTTTTTTTTTTTTACTCAGTGGAACACTCCTCTTCCTTTCTCTGCATGCGGGTGTGCAATCGAGAGGCCGCAACTGCACTTCACTTTTAAAGACAACTTATTACTGCCCATTTCCTGCCCCATATTTTTAGTCTGGAAGTGTGTTTTTGCGTGAGTCATAGTTAAATTATCCTTATTCCACCTGAAATAGGTTATTTAACTTCTCTCTCTTTAAGGTTGATTTATGCAAAGAAAACTTGGCAACTTCCACAAGTCTACAAAAAGGGCAGCAAGTAATGTACACAAGTGGTTTTCGTTATTTCAGAGACAAACTGAAATAAGTATTAAAAATAATAATAATAATAATTTGGAGCAGATCTGATTAAAGAAATAAAATCACAGATAATTCCTGGACTATTACTTGTATTTTATTAATATTATTATCAATATCATCTATTATTACTGCTATTATTATTATTTTTTTATTTATTTTTGCTGTATGCTGTTGTTTCTGTCATGGCAAAAACAGCAGCTTAAGTACAGTACACACTGATTTCTAAAATGTGAGAAACCCCGCAGATGTTGAGGAAAAAAAATCCGCAAGTGTGTACTTACTGCTCTTATAGTGTGTGGTGTACATGAGATAATAAACACAGCACACAACACAAACACCTTCAGGTTGTTTCATCTGGCATTGTAGTGTCCTGTTTTGTTGGCGGTCCTTGAATGCACCTTGTGCACAGTCAAAAGTGCAAGTAAAAGTACATTTCTGCTGCTCTCTCTCTACTTTGCTGTTACAGTTTGCCCGTGTTGCCATTTATTATAGTGTGTAAATGGCAAAAGGTCAGTTTAATGATTTAACATAATTTGTTTATAGTGCTAGTGTGCCTATTTGTTTCCCAATATGTGATGTCATGTCAGTTTGTGCTAGCTATTTGTGCTATTTAAGATAGTATGACAGCTCACAGAATAGATGAGCCTCATGTGACGGTGGTTTGTTTGTGTTTAATAATTCAACTACTGAATACAGTTGTTTACGTAACATGGGTTTATGATTGTGTACATGCAAGCTGCATGGTGTTGGTTCTCTATAATTCTAGGTGTTTTGGCACCATCTTTTGGCATCCACTGAATTACAAAACCTATTTAGCGGGGCCAATTATTCACTGGCAATTCACTCACACTCACAATTTAGTGTTCAATGAATCAAACGTGCATGTTTATCGATTGTGGGAAGAAGCCACACAAGAATGGGTAAAATATGCAAACTCCACACAGGAAGGCCGGAGATGAAATTCTAATCCAAACTTCGGAACCGTGAGACAGACGTGCTAACCACTCAACCACTGTGCTGCCTTGTGTAGCCCATTTAAGTGTATTTAGGTGCAGCACAAATGAAATTGCATGTTGCCACCCGATGCTGGGTTGTGTTGTGGAACCCAGGCCCCAGCCCTGGCTAAATGTTAGCACACAGCTCAGCATGTAGATGCGCTCGCTCGCCGTTTCAATGAAGAAATGGCGACGGCTGTAAACTGCCAGGCAAAACCTTTATATCTATTTGTTCCACTTGTCTGCTCTTCAATGAGTTTAATCAGGTGAGAAGAAGCCGCGAGGGGGGGTGTTGCCTTACCCGCCCATACATTAGAGTGCCCACTTTCCACTCCCCTTCTCCTCCCTCTTTGCGCTGCAAACTCAAAATACACACACACAACCCCTGAGCCCCATTCTCTGTGTGTCGATGTAAGAGTTGAGGGTCTCCCTCTAACCCCACCTCACCCTCAACTCCCCCCCCCCCCCCCCCCCCAATTGCCTCACGGATTATCAAGTATACTTCAATTACTGCCGATCGATACACTCCTGGCTGCAAAAGGGAGTGTGAGCGGAAATTAGACAGACTTTGGGTATGGCCGTGACTACAAAGCAATGGATTAACACTGATATGCATCTCTTCATTTACATCGGGAATGGGCCCGTTCTCCATCAGCACCTTGCACATTCACGTGGGCTTTATAGGGAGACTTTGTGAGAGATTGCTTCTTTAAGTGCCGGGCAAGGTGAGGGCAAGCCCGCCACACAATGTGTGTGGATTAAAAGCCGCCCGAGTCACCACTGTAATGGTGAAGCCAAAAGAAAATATTCTGTCTTTAGTGTGGGTGCTCCACATTGATCAGGAGTCATTAAATGACTGAAGACACAATAATCCAACAGTGCATCAACTCTGCAATTTAAAATCGCTTCAGATATTTGTAAAAAAAAAAAAAAAAAAAAAAGGGAGTGTTTCCAGCCTTCGAAAAATGCATGTCAGCAGATAAGACAATGGCTGGCATTTGGTAGGAAATAATGGAGGAGTACTCATCCCACTAAAGTGAGAGGAAGGGGAAATGAAAGCAGTACTGTGGAAGAGGATAAAAAAGAAGTAAAAGTGTAGGAAGAGATAAGCAGTGGCTGAATCCCCCGGGGCACCCTTGTGAAGGTCTAACCCCTACCTCTGAACCTCCTCCAGGTCATGTGCCCTCGCTCTCCTACCCTTCCTCTCTGCAGAGGCAGTAAAAACACTCCAACACCTGCAATCCCCCCCTCGCTGCAATGCGCCGCTGACTATATTTTTCATCTGGAGACAACCAAACTCGAGAGGCTAGGCTTTGTAATCTTGATGGAGAAACAATCCCTCTGGTGAGTGCCAAATTATATCAGGACCCATTAAGACATGATTATGATCTTACCTTCAAACATACCTACAATAACCATAATATAATTGATTTTAACTCTAAAGCATTGTACACACATACCATTTTTTTAACATCTTCACTGATTTTTAAAATGTGATGTCAGACGACTGCAATAAAATCTTGTATTCCAATACCACCGCATCCGGTCTTTTACGATCACTGGGCTTTATTTTGTCAACTCAAATGCGACCGGATACACTCGTTACCATGGCGACGACGACAACAATGGATCGCGTCGTGTGTATTATAAGAACAAAATGGGGAAAAATGTGCTGGTGGTCACCGGTACTCAGGAGAGGACTTTAATTCATGGATTGCTTGAGGTATATTCACATACTTTTAATATAATACGGCTCGCAAGCAGGCAACAAAATGTTATGTAGCCTAGCAAGCTAGTGCTAGCACTAACGGTTCTATGTAAACATGCCAGCGTTCTGTCGAATTATGCTCTAAAGTTTTGGTATGTGTGAAATAATTTTATTACAATAATTACAGTAAGTTAGCATCTATTATTTCTGTCATGTTGTAATGCTGGCACGGTGGACGACTGGTTAGAGCGTCAGCCTCATAGTTCTGAGGAACAGGGTTCAATCCCCGGCCTCGCCTGTGTGGAGTTTGCATGTTCTCCCCGTGCCTGCGTGGGTTTTCTCCGGGCACTCCGGTTTCCTCCCACATCCCAAAAACATGCATTAATTGGAGACTCTAAAATGCCCGTAGGTGTGAATCTGAGTGCGAATGGTTGTTTGTTTGTATGTGCCCTGCGATTGGCTGGCAACCAGTTCAGGGTGTACCCCGCCTCCTGCTTGATGATAGCTGGGATAGGCTCCAGCACCCCCGCGACCCTAGTGAGGAGAAGCGGCTCAGAAAATGGATGGATGGATGGACGGATGTTGTAATGCTGGTTTGACCTGACTGAGTAGAATACATGACCTGAATAGAGAATACTTTTGAAGATAATCAGTATACAGTACACAAGTACATACAGTAAATGAACAAGTCATCTAAATAGACACATTGCTCCATCTTGTGATCGGATCGGTGATCGTTTTTTTAAACTTGCTGATCGGTGATCGGCCCCAAAATCCTGATCGTATAAAGCCTTGTACTCAATATGATCAACACAGCACTCCACACACATAACCATATCTCAACCGACAATCGTAAGTCTCCTCCCCCAAACCAAATGTCTGTCATAGTACCAAGACAGACCTGTGAGAGGCTGTATGGCACCACAAGGTGTCCTGAAGTAGTAGTAATAGTAGTAGCAGTAGTTAATTGCAGCAGTAGCAATTGTAATAGTAGAAGAAATGGCTTCCTAATCATTCTGTTTCACCTCACAATCACAGAGTCTGTGAATCGGACCAACTCGGTGTCAACCACACACAAAAGGATTTATCTTCGTAAATATTTAACAGGTTTAACATTTACGATTGTCAGCCCCAATCGTTTTCTGAGCAGATCTGGGAGGAAAAATCACACACCCTATATGACAGGATAGTCGCTTAGATAATCTTTTCGAGACATACAATAATCTGGCTGTTGCTGACTTTGATCGGGAGGGGGGGAAACTTCTCAAGTGAATATGTGTGGTGTTTTATTTTTACACAGTCATTCATTTACATTTTACAGTGGTTAATTGTAACTAATAATTAAAATGTTTAAAAAATGAGACGAGTTTGATCTGCAAATCTCCTTTTCATTAGACTTTTCTCATTTATTGCCATTAAAGTGAATATTATTTTATTTGTTTTTACGTTTCTATATGAACAAGTTAACACTTACATGACCCTTTAGAATTGGCAGGCAACCAGTCCATGGTGTAGCCAGCCTCTCAGCCAAAGTCAGCTGGGATAGGTTCCACCTACTACCCTTACTAAGGATGGAAAGGCATAGAAACTTGACATGACGTGACATGGTTAACTTATTTTTACACTTACATGACACTGGAGGATGTTGAAATTTGAATTCGAATTTCTATGAGACATTTTAATACCTTCTTGTGTAATTTCTTTATTCATAAAGTTTTTTTGTATATTCTATGCCAACAATTATTTCAAAATGTAAATAAAATGTACAGATTGTGTTGGACCTTAGAGATTCCAATATAATCAATTAGAGTCATAAATATTATCTTCCACTCTCTGCTCTGTTCTTTTTGTTCTGTGATTCCGACAAATTGTTCGGGTCACGATAATGGCGGTCCATTTACAAGTCCTGCTGAACCATATCCACTCGTCTCATCGCGAGGTCGGAGTCGCGTTACACATTACGGAGCCAAGTGGGAGTTTAGTTTTGGGTTTGAAACCCCTTCTCCAAATAAAGATGCCTCTCTAGTGAAAGCCCCTCACTCTGCCATCAATTTAGCGGACCTCCCCTCCCATTCGCTCCCACCACCACCATCCATCCTGCCAGCTCCCACGGTTCGCCTTGGAAGTGATCCGTCCCTGAGCGTTTACTCGAGCCACTTGGTGTTCGCCCGGGCCCCCAGAGGCATTCCCCGCCGGCCTGCTACTCTCGCTTTCTTTTGTCAGCCAAATGGATCCCAATTAAATCAACTGTTCTGCAATTAGAATTTGGAATAATCTATCTTGTTCAGTGGTCTAAATCCCACCGCTTGACTTCTTTCTCTCATGTAACTCCTTTCCTGGAATCGGTTACAGAGAAAATGAGAAGAGCTATTTCCTGCAATGAGATACTCCTGGGTGTCTTTGCAGTTGATTTTTTTGGGGGGTTGCTCTCTGTTTGCTCAATATGTTAATAGCACATTTACTTCAATGTTTTTTAGGACGGTACATGGGGGACATTATTATGGCAAAAGTTGGGTTAAGAGTGGTCATCCTGAGAAATTATGTATGGAGGGACTGTTGCAAAGAAAAGACTCAAGTACACACACTTACTAAGAGAAGTTAACAGCTATAATAAAACTATAATTAAATAAAATCACTGACCCTTTGAAGACACCTAATGTAATAGAGAGGGAACAGGAAGAGTGACACTGTCAGCTAGTAGTGTTTCATATTGCTGGAAACAAGTGCCGTGTGTTGCTTGTGTTTTTGGCTACATGCTAGTTACGTGAGCATTTGCGTGGTATAAATTATTTTCGTATGCAATTGAGATATAAGAAATTGTTTTGCTCATACTGTGCCTGTAAAACAAGTATGAAAAACGAAGTGCGGCTGTAACTGAGCGTGCCGCACGACCACGTATTCTGCTGCTGAAATTAATCAACTGCGCGTCATTTGTGACCTTAAAACATCATAATTACAGTATGAATATTTGTATGAAAAACACTACTAAACCATTAATATAAACCACTCAAATTAAAAACAGTAAGTACGGCAGAAACTGGGCATGCCTTCTCTGGTATTCTTACGCCGCTAGGCAAACTAATTCATTGCCTATCTTTTGTAACCATGGGACCATCGTAGACCGAGGATGGCTGTGTTATTAGCACACAGGGGTATTGGTTTATCAGATACGGCACAATAGTTCAAGTAAAACAAACTGGGAAAAAAAACAATCACAAGATTCATTACAGCCATATCAATACCTCAAAACAAGTTATCAATCGAGGCGTTCCACTATGGAGGGTCTGTGTCGGAGTCTGTGGTGAAAAATATGAGGAAACGGCCTTTCCTCCTCTGCTCCAGGAACATGCACTCATGCGTCACCCTCACACAGAGGCCACTATTTGATTAATACAAGGAGGGGCATATTTTAATCTGCACACTCACGGACGGAGCGCCAATGGCTTGGACCTGAGCCACATCATTATTGCCTAATAGCCGTGTTCAGAAAGTATGCCCCATTGTGTTTCGTATGAGTGGGGCCACACCCCCCTCTCCACTCTTGCGATTCGAAATCACATCCAGCTAAACAAACCAGCAGGCCTGCTTCCTGTGGAGCGGCCATTCAAGTGGCAGGCACTGGTTAAGACCTCTGCGGCCCGCCGCCGTCGACGTAGACCTCTTGTTGGACCCCCCAACTCCAGCCAGCGCTTCTCCACCTTACTGCCCCGAAACCGTTTGGCTTCATACATCCTCCCTTGCTTTGTTTACATCAGCCAGTTGTTATCTTTAGAATAAATGTGGGCAATCAGCCCCCTGATGTGATGCAGTAATAGACATGGCAATCACGGCAATTGCAATGCAAAGGCAATAAAGTTACTAAATGAGCCAAGTGTGCTCTCCCTGATTTTCTAGTGATTTATGAACAAATAATCACCCCGATTATTTGCTGCCTTGCATAAGTCATGTTAAAAAGTCAGACTACTTAAAGAATTTCTTAAAAGTAATCTGCTGTTTTAATGAAAATAATTTTCAGTGCAAAACCAAGGTTGAATGTGGATCTGATTTATTCAACACAGCCTTGCATGAGAAGGGACAATATGTAAATAATATAGCCTGGACACTCCTAGTTTTAGATGTCTGACGGCCCCCCACTTTTACTTTGTTATGCTTATCTGCATTAAGAATGGAGGCTCATTGTGTGAAAACAATGGCCGTCCTTTTATGTCCATCACTGCACAACGATGGCAACTGACACGTGAACCCTTTCAAAGTATTTGCACACCAACTGTTTGAATAAAGTATGGTAAGAAAAGCAGATATCCCTCCTAAATGTCAATGCATTCAGGTATACCTCCAAATTGTATGAATTCAGTTCTTTTTTATCAAAAACACAAAGAAATTGTTGGTTTTCCGATTAAGGAAAAAATAATAATTAGCACAACGGCGTCATGCATGACTTCAACGTACTCAATGACATCTCAGTTCAGCGAGCAATAAAACGGAATAACTGAGAAAGTAAGCAAAATACACCAAAAGTTGTGTATCGATTTAGACTCTTATATATGTTTTGAATAAAAAAAAAAAATACACATTTTTAAACGGGTCAATTTGACCTGCCAATTAAGAGGGGTAATTAGGTATGTTGTAAAATGACAATGGCTAATATGCAAGGGGAAATTGTGCAATTATTTTGCTTATTCTAACTGGAAAACAAAAACAAAACATACTTTTGAGATATGTGCTTTTCATTGGGCAGCAACATTATGCTATATCAAGTCTTAACACAATTGACATGAATTACTCAACCTACAACGTTCTGTGGCTACGATGCAACATTCATGCATTATGAAGAAATTTTGACTTTAATTTGTATTCCTATTTTCTTTTACAATGCAAATGTCAAATATGAATGGCACACAGAAAAAGATTATGTCATCACACTGTACTTTATCCCTTTATGGTTATCAATATTTTCCCTCTTTTTGTTGCTGTTTTCGAGTTGATTAGTTTAGATTTTTGGTATGCTACGGTGTCTTCCGATTTACATACAAAATCGGGTTGCCTCGGTGTTGTAAAATGAGTCTTAAGACTTTATAGAGCTCTGTACAATTGTACAATTTCTAACTCTCGACCTCAATTTCCAACTCTCGACCTCAGCGATCCGGTTGGGAAACTGAGGGAGCTCTTAATTAACGTCAAATCAGAGCACTTGTTGTTCCAGCTGTGCATGTAGGCAGGTTAGCCGGTGTGTAATCACCAGTACACTAAAGAAAGAAAGAAAAAAAGAAAAGGAAAAAAAAAAAACATTCAAAGCAGTTTGATTTGTATCACACAACACAAAATTGGGATGCGTAATTTGTAGCATATGGAGAACATTTTCAAAGCAATAAGCACAGGAGTTGCATTTGAACAGCATCCTGTATGAGCATTTAGTCTCACTTACTGTAGGAAAAATAAAAAGCAATAACCATTTTTTCTACAGACTAATTCCAGGAGAAGAATAATGGAAAAACAGAAAAACAATTAAAAGTCCCCCTTTTTCCTTCCCATCCAGACATTCCCACACATTTTTTGGCAGAGCACTGCTGATGATCTCCAGAGGCTTTGCTTCACGAGGAACTTGTCAGGAAAAGATCCACATTTCCCAGGGACGAGTGTGGGTGAAAGTGAGAAGGAAACGGAGAGGCAGAGCGTAAGTTTGAGTGAAAGCCAAAAAAGTGAGAATTAAAAGGAATAGAGGAGTTCATGTATTGACAGGGTGGGTTAAGAATGTGAAGGCTGGGCTCAGGCTGTAGAGGGATTTGCGATATCCACAAAGAGAGCGCACCAACTGCTAAAAAGTGAATAGGAAAGATGGCAGCCATCCGTCAGTGACTTTTGTATGTCAGAAGAACTGCGGCATTAGGCAAGCGGCGGAGAAACAAAAAGATCCTTTAATATGACTTTTGTTCTTCAGAATGTGACCCGGGGAACACAAGTGCATTGCTAATCAGTTTAACCCTGTTACACCGCTTCAACTCTACACTTTCACATGATGCGCGGCTGACAGAAGTGGCAGGCCCACTCGAGAGTTAAGCACGGCCCCGGTGCCGGGGCAGGGGCAAAAGCCCCGACCTCCGAGGCACACTGACCTGGCAGGGGGACGCATCTCGTGGCATTTTGACATCAGGTTCAGGCACAATGGCAATCTCTCCAACAGCATCTTATAGACTCCTCAACCTGCTGCTATTATGATATTATCCTCATTCAAATGAGGACTCATTGCTTTTGTTTTTTGATTTGTCTCCAGTGACATTTTGTTGACGGACTGGGTCAGCTCGATGAGGAGTGGGTCACAAGCTGACAGAAATGTCAAAAATGGTTTCCTTGGCTATTTAAAGACAATCACCAGTGTTTGCTTTGCCTGCAACTGACAAGTCAAGTAGATGTCCAAATAGGAGGCTTGTTTTTTCCCTGACATTTTGGCAGAGAGTTGCCATGAACTAAATATATAGAATGTATTAGAAATTCATAAATTATATCCACAGGTGGACAGTGATGTGATTGTTGTGTTCTCCTGCATGTACAGTTAAAATGAACCACTAATCAAAACATAAATAACCCAGCAAAAATACCTTCCAGGGCCATTTTGACCTGAGGCTTGTTCAATTATTCAAAAGTGTCCGAAACTGAATAAAATCCCAATAAACATATCTCATTAACAATTTCATGCATTACTACTAACAGATCATTCTTGAGTTTCACAAAAAAGAAATACATGGTAAAACCTTTTTCATGTACATTGGAAAAACCTAATTGTTTTAACATGTACAGTAATAAATGTTTATGGGTCAATTTGACTCAAGGCTTGCTTTATTATACAAAAGTGTCAGAAAGTGAAAAAAAATAAATAAATAAATGCCATGATGAAAATAATTTAGTCACAGCTAACACTTCATTAAAAAGACGTTAAAACATTTTAAATTAGACTACATATGTACATATTCAAAACTACCAGAAACTGATTAAAAAATCTAATCATTGTTATTATGGCATTATTGATTACTAAATCAATATGTAGTGCATACTCTGAAAATCATTGTAATTCGCATTTTCTACAAAAAAGGGAAACAAAAGCGATCAAAAACGAAAACTGGACTTTTTTTTAAATATATTAAGGCCATATAACCCATCTAATTCTGCCCAAGAGTTTTGAAAATTTAATCTTACCAGAATTTGATAGAAAAAACAGCAACTGAAGTCAATAAGGATTTGTACAAAAAATTAAAAAGTTGATTCAGATTCATACTGAAAAACTACTTCACATAACAGGAGGGTTAAGCTTGAAATTATGCCAATTATCACGCTACTCGTCACTTTAAACCGCATACACTCCTTGAAGTCTCGGCGCCCTTTGCACAATGGTCATTGCACCGGACTATTGCAATATTAGTCATTCGAACTGCTCTAAGTGCTAGAGGACTCTGCATCTTTTGCACAATTGTTTTAAAAAATGAACAAAAAATAAAAAAAAAAATGTACCGGCATTATCAGATAACTATTAACCCTTTATTGCTCAGTGCCATTATATTGCGCCAATGATGCTTATACGGCAATCGCGCACATCATCGGGATCTGTGTGTAAAGTTTTAGCCTGTTTTACTGACCTACACATTGACACAAATTGTTTACGGGTCATCTGTATGTATAACAAAAAGGCCTCTTTACATTAAACGTTCATGCAGAACATACCGTGACCGCTTTGAAAGCTTTTAAGTTTGGAACTGTCATTTTATGGTGCATGTTTATGCTGTGAAACTTTTTTATTGTTCTTGAAACAAAACAGCACGCTTGTAATTGGACAGTAATGCTACGCAGTATTTTAAATTAAATATCAGTGGGTTGAGTCCAGCAGCAACAAGGATCATTTCCTGTAAACTCTGTTGATCCCTTAATGACTAATAACTCAAGGATGGCCCATCTTGTTTTCCTTCACTCAAAGCCCGGGACGTATTGATCCCGGGGGATCTTGAAACTTCACAAGCCCAACAGGAAGTCACAAGCCGTCACGCCCGTTAGGTCAATAAGTTCTTGTGCATGGCTTTCAGCTGTGGATATATTTATATAAAAAAAAGATAAGCTTATTTCATTTGACTCATGTTCTGCTCATGTTACAGTGTTATGGAAGAGCACTGCAACTCCCAGAGAACACTAAACAAAACAGGATTTGGAGTAGATAACTATGTTCATTGTTATAAGCAGTATTGTTGAAGACAACAAAAGGAAGACGTGGCCCAAAAATATTGCATCCATTGGGGCCACAATATTAGGTACTACTTCAATGACATATTTGTTTTATTTTCATTCTGGCCCTGATACTCTTTTGCAGTTACAGTTCTTGTATTGGATCTCATTGCAGGTGTACTTTATTTTTTTAGTCTCATGAATCCGATTGGGGCTAATTAAGTGAATTCCCTTGTTGGAGCTAAACAAAGCATGGGTCTCGAATATGACCAATACTGTTTTGGATCTTCTGTCATAATAGACATGTCCGACCAATTTTACATCATCGTTGAATGTAATGTCAGGGGGAAATGTATTTTCTTGCACGTTGAGGTCCCCCAAAAGGCGATTATTTCTTCATCCATCCATCCATCCATTTTCTGAGCTGCTTCTCCTCACTAGGAGCCTATCCCAGCTATCATCGGGCAGGAGGCGGGGTACACCCTGAATTGGTTGCCAGCCAATCGCAGGGCACATACAAACAAACAACCATTCGCACTCACAGTCACACCTACGGGCAATTTAGAGTCTCCAATTCATGCATGTTTTTGGGATGTGGGAGGAAACCGGAGTGCCCGGAAAAAACCCACGCAGGCACGGGGAGAACATGCAAACTCCACACAGGCGGGGCCGGGGATTGAACCCGGGTCCTCAGAACTGTGAGGCTGACGCTCTAACCAGTTGTCCACCGTGCCGCCGATTATTTCATCAGAAGAATCATAATAAACAAAATAATTCCAAATGCCTGGTACTTGGGAGAATGATGTCATAATGTTAGGACAGTAAAATAAAGCTGTCATTTTTAATGACGGAATTTCAAAATTCCCAAAACAGTCCAAGACTAGCTGCTGCTGTCTCTCTAGACCTTTATTTATACTCTGCTCCCTCATTCTCACAACATCACAACTGCATTGAAAGGTTACACATTTTTCCCATAGTATTTAGTTTTTTCTTTTCCGTGTGGCCCTGGGACGCTTTCTTAAAAAAAAATCTCTTAGATAACGCATGGTTTGAGGGCTATTTACAGTATGAAACACTATGTTTATTAATGTGTTGTATGACTGCACTATAGGTGTTTCTAATATTATGGTCACAACACAAAGGGGTTTCAGGAGACATAAAAAGCAATAATGCTACACTAAATACCCGGCAAATGAAGTCAGTTTTTTTCTAAGTTCATCTGCTGTCAATCATCAACATTTCCACCAAACGTCATACATGCTCACAAAAGCAGTGATGTGAGTAATGCTGCAATTGTTAGACAGTGTTTGATCTATATTCACCTGAACCCTTGTGCATTTGGTGGTGCGAGCACGCACATAAATCAAAAAGATCCAAAAGAGCAGGTGTGCTTTACAAAGCCCACACGCTCTGTGAGCTCAACTGCACAGCTTTGCTCCGCTTATTGCACTCCCGCAGTTAAAATAGGACCCCGGCGACAGGCTTCGCCGCTTCATTTGTTTCGGGGCGGGCGGTGTAGCGTTGGTGTGTGATACTTAAGTGTCGGACACCTGCATTTGCACGGCGCTTGCAGACAAAATCACAGCATGACTTAAGGAAAAACTAAAAACTAGACAAAGTAAAGCACTAAAATATCAAAATACACACATATAGCATCAGTATGGCCAGCATTAAACTAGAAAATGGACCGTGGAAAGCATTTAAAAGAGACATTTATGCTTTTCATTAATTTACAGTGTATCTTAATGCTTTTGTCAAAATACCCCAAGGATCAAGGATTAGAGTACACTTCACCCTATTTTTCTGATCTTGTTGAAATTATACTGTTTTGAGCGGGCGGTCCTTTCTCATGCAAATAACTCACTGCTCACCCAGTTTGCCTCTATAACGTAGAATACGGCTTTTGTTACCATGACAACTAGCAGCGTAGCTACAGAACCTGTAGATCACCGTGTTGTTGACCATAATGTATCATTTCCATTTTCGTTTCTATAGGGGTGGTGCTCAGTTTGCAACGGTCCTGACATACGAGGTTTCGAGCTTACAAATGGGAAGCGATAAACTAGTTTGCGCAGTGGCGTAGGAATATGTGGTCAGGCGGCACAAGAAAGCATGCACAGTTCCCGCCCTATTAACTGTTTTTCATTTGATTGTTTTATATTTATGACCTATACTCTAAAGTGTTTTTCATACATACTGTATCGTGATCACACTATGGGCGTTCCGACTTCGGGAACTCCTCCTTAAACTGAGGACCCTTCCCACATTATTTTTCTTTCAAATCCAGAAAAATTGAAGGTCGACCAAAGGTTCTGCAATATTCTTAAACTGTACTTTTGTTGTTAGATTTAATGTGCTTCATAAATGTCTTTCAAGAAACATCCTCCAATTATTTGCAACTTTAATATAGTCACCTCTAAATGCTACAAGACAAGCCCAACAGTATAAATGCAACGTAACATTGTCCGGCTGTCTCCCAATATACTATAAATAACAACAAAAACAACATTTGAAAACGTCTCAAGGTTGAGGTTTAACGATATAGCGTTGGCATGGGGCCATCGGAAGCATTTGTGCGCTTGCAGCTGTAATGTATTGCGTTGCAAAAAATTTGGGTCAGATGTCTGAAGCTGGATATTCCCAGAGAGGAGTCCGTGTCAGTTTGTCTTTATTAGGCAACAAGCGAGTGGAATCAATGTTGGGGAAACTGTACACCTTCTTCTCTCTAATGTGCCATTAAAAGCCATTCAGTGACTGAACAGTTGTCACCAGAGCTAGAGAAACACTGGGTAATCAATGGTAGTTAAGAACTGTAATTTATCACCTTGCCACAAGTGAGTGTCTACAAAGTGATCCCCTCACCCCCCAGCTCTCTTCCTTGCAAGATGGAATGTACTGAGGGTGGTGATGCAGTGATGAGAAGCGCACAAGGGTCAGGGCCCAATTACTCTTCATCTGGAGAAGCACCGTTCAATTGGTGCATTATCTAAGCATATCAATAGTAAAGAATTAAAAGTCATTGATTTGGTTAAAAGAAGACGTCAGGAGCCGGCGTGCCCTTAAATGATGGAATGGGAGGAGCCAATTCAGTGGTGCTACAGTGTAAGTGGAGAGGCAGCTTTCTCAGTAGATTAAACACTGAAGTTAACTTTTCCTTGGATCATTTTTGGGGGGCTGGAGAACCCACTAGGTGTTGGAATCGTCGACTAACACAACATTTTGCCAATTATAACATCACAATGCAATACATCAATAGGCGGATCAGCCAAATGTTAAAAACCTGATGTAGTAAAACGTTTTCATTGGTCATCTGGACATACAATGTTAATTGTACAAGAGGAATAGCAAAAATGAGGGATCAATTGTCATGGACATCAAACAGTGAATATTAATATTGATTTCTAGGGACGCACCGATATCAATACCAGTGCCAACACTGTACGTCTGTACAGTACTCCTACTCGTAAAAATGCACTGATACTACTCCCTTACCACTTTACCAGTCTGACATACATTTTCAAGGTAAGAGCCATGTCAGCCGTGTAGAGGTACTAAGGTAAACATGGTGACAACACTTTTAGCTGACTGCAAATTATGCTTCGCTCGGGCGGCGACTGAGGAGGCTGCCCCGCCAGCCATCTGGCAAACAGCGAGTTTCACAACATTTCGCTCAGTACGCTCTGCGCTGGTCGGCTCCCGTAGAGCCAGTCACGCTCCCCTCACGAACCCGCGGTGTGGCACTTCAAAAAAAAGAGACGTCAGCGATGGTTTGATAAACTATCAGTTCAGATGTCCCGTCAATTTTATAACTTTTCAATTTAATTTTTTATAACAAAGTATTCTCAAGAAAGAGTCATACTCAGTTTTACTCATTTTATTTTGTAGTTAACACACAGCGGTAACGTCATTCCTATTACTACTTGTTTATGTCTGCCAGACTTTACGTTCTTCTTCATCTCTTACTTCTTCTTTGTCTTTTATTTATATACAGTACTCCATTTACATAGTGCCTCCTAGTGTTCAGACTGAGGCAGCACATAATTGAAATGCCTTGTGTTACAGCCTAAATTCAAGTGAAATGTGTGGCAAGACTGTGACAAAACATGCAGTTGGATGTTAAAGTGTCAGTCAAGACAAGTTGTTTCTGCACAAAGTGTTTTAATTGCATGAAACGTATGCTTAAGAAAAGTTTGTGTTTGTTGTTTTTGAACATTTGATTAAACAAAACATCACGATTGCAAGATGCAATGACATTATCAAGTATTGGTACTTGTTATGGCGGCACGGTGACCGACTGTTTAGAGCGTCTGCCTCACAGTTCTGAGGAGTGGGGTTCAATCCCCGGCCCCGCCTCTGTTTGCATGTTCTCCCCGTGTCTGTGTGGGTTTTCTCCGGGCACTCCGGTTTTCCTCCCACATCCCAAAAACATGCATGGTAGGTTGATTGACAACTCTCAATTGCCCGTAGGTGTGAATGTGAGTGTTTGTATGTGCCCTGCGATTGGCTGGCAACCAGTTCAGGGTGTACCCGGCCTCCTGCCCGATGATAGCTGGGATTGGCTCCAGCACGCCCGCGACCCTAGTGAGGAGATGCGGCTCCGAAAATGGATAGGTGGATGGTACTTGTTATTGCGAGTACTCGGTGAACGTACTTGTACTTATTCGTAAAAAAGATTGGATTGGTTTATTAATATTTATCGACATATGAGAGATTATGTGATATACCATATTTTCACGACCGTAAGGCGCATTTAAAAATCTTTAATTTTCTCCAAAATGGACGGGGCGCCTCATAATGCGGCGCACCTTATGTGTGCATTTCCTGCCGACATGCTCCTTGTATAGAGGAAAGGCAGACGTGACTGAGTACATCATTCGGACGTAAAGGAGGAAGGGTGCGCGTGAAGGAGGACGTTAAAGGCACGCCCCCATTAGGTATATAGCGCCGGTATGTGCATTATGCAAAACAACATCGGTTTGGCTAAGGACCCCCGAAAATGGCACCTACGAAGAGACACGCTTACGAAGCACAGTTTAAACTCCAAGCTGTCAGTTACGCGGAGGAACATGGGAATCGCGAGAGAATTCAAGATGAACGACTCCATGTTTCGCAAGTCGAGGAAGCAGGAAACTCCGCTTCGTCTTCTTGCTCGATTTGGAAGGCCATTGCTGGAAGTTGGAAGGCCATTGCTCGAGTTGGAAGGCCAACTCGAGCAATGGATTAATGAACAAAGAACAGCCGGGAGAAGCGTCTCTACAGTCACCATTCGACTGAGGGCAATAACGCTTGCAGAAGAAATGAAAATCCAACATTTTCAAGGAGGTCCGTCTTGGTGCTTTAATCTATCCATCCGGGAAATGACTACCGTGGCGCATCAACTTCCGACGGATTACAAGGAAAAGATGGCCAGCTTCTGCTCCTACTGCAGTAAAAAGATTGCCGACAAACACATCTAGGCCAACAACATCACCAACATGTACGTGCCGCTCACTTTCGACATCCCGGTGAACCACACTGTAGAAAAGAAGGGGACCACCACAGGGCACGAGAAGTCAGCTTTTACTATTGTGCTTGGTTGCCATGGTAATGGACAGAAACTGCCACCTATGGTGATTTTTAAGAGGAAGACGCTGCCTAAAGAAGTTTCCAGCCGAAGTCATCGTTAAGGCCAATCAAAAGGGCTGGATGGATGAGGAGAAAATGAGAGAGTGGCTGAGTGAGGTGTAAGTAAAGAGACCGGATGCTTTTTTCCACGTGTCACCGTCCCTGTTGATCTGTGACTCCATGCGCGCCCATCTCACTGCCGCTGTGAAAAACCAAGTGCAACTAAGACTGGGAAGCAACACCGGGCGAGTTACGCCACCATATGTGAATGGATTGTGGATGCTTGGGCTAAGGTATCTGCTTTGACTGTTGTCCGAGCTTTCGTGAAAGCTGGCTTAACAGCCCCCCTGACTCCGACAATAACGAGCGGGAACCTGGAGTGTTTGTTAGAGAACTTGCCCAGCTGTTCATTTCGGATACAGAAGATGAGGACTTTGATGGATTTGTGGATGAGGATTGATAAAAAAAATAACGTGAGTACATTGTTAAATACTTAAATAAAGTACAACCGAACTCAGTTTTGCTCCCGCTGCCTTTTTAAAAACATTGTTTTCGCGTGCACGCATGCTACCGTATGCTTTAAGCTAGCGTATGTTTTACCATGCGCCCAATAATACGTTCCGCCTTATGTGTGTGTTAAATACAGAAATAGACCCCGTAACTGAGACTGCACCTTTTAATACGGTGCGCCTTATGGTTGTGAAAATACGGTATTGATATTTTGTTGCACGCATACCACCTACCCTTCACGCTTTACATTGTAGCTACAGTACATGGATGTAGTTATGGTTATGAAGTGAGTTGAGTTCAGTGTTGACTCAAGAGTCCAGAGAGCCTCTCCCAAGGAACAGGATCTCATGGACAGAAATCAAAATGCTAAGAATCCATCATCTCGTGCATGAGTAATCAGAATGACCATTGGAGGGAAGGGCCAAAAGTGCCAAAAAGAGAGAAAAATGTCTATTTCAAGAGCATTATTATTTCCATTAATCATAGCCTCGCCATCAACCTATCCTTATGCCTTGGGGAGAGATCTATTATACGCTCCATTTAGCCACAGCCATATTACCTCGTATGTTTTCCTGGACGACCAAATAAGACTTATGAGATAAAACAATTTACTGTTCATTATGAGCCATGTCAGTGGAATCAATCTATTAACCTATGTTAACTGGGATGGCATTGCAAGATCCCGTGGACCAAATTCAACTAAAATAAATGGACATTTATGCTTTGTATGTCCACGGCCATAAAACGAGTGGGCATTTAATTGCCCCCCGGCTCTTGGTGGCTCTATTTTTCCAATGGAGCAGAGGCGCCCTCGTCGCCTTTAAGCAGTCCCTGACCTGTGAAAGATTCTAACAAATTAGCTTCTATTGTGAAGCCAAAGGTGCCATCAATGAGGAAATGCTCCAACGGGCCTAAAGTATGATGGCAGAGGTGAGGAACAGAGCAGGGAACCTTGACATGATTGAATTAACCCTTTGCGGGCAAGGTGCAGATAAGGATGGTGGTATGAGGTGCAGAGGTCTGCACTGTTTGTCTTGTTGACAAGAAACGGGTGCCACTTCCTAAATATAATGGGCGCCGGGGCATATGAACCACTAAACATAGCAATTTGATTTATTTAATATATTAGTAGTGCTGTGTATGCAGGGATTGTTGATGATAAAGTTGGAAGCATTCCGATCAGAGAACCAAGTGTCCATTTCTCTACTGTCAAAACAAACCCTTGAAAATTTCACATATGAGATATTCTGAGTACAGGGAGGTCTAGGGTTGGGCATCGAGAATCGAGAACCAATTGGAACCGGTTCTCCCAGAACCATTCAAATTTAAACATTTCGATTCCCAGTTTCGGTGCGTAGTCCTCCAGCCGCAAAGAAGTGGCGAAAAACAATGAAGCAGCGGCGTAAACCAACGAAGAAGAATACACACGAAGACGTGCTTGTGCCCAACGGCGGCTGGGGCGAACAAAAGTGTGTCGTAACTTTGTTAAAATTAATGACCAGTCGCTTCAGTGCAACACTTGGAAGAAGATTATATTGTGCAAAGGAGGCTTTCACGATGTGTAGCGTCTGACGCACGCCGAGGCTCAGCCTCCACCTCCACTTCCACTTCAGTCAAGTCAACTCTCAGTCAACAGGGTGAGTAAAACAACAACATACGTCTATGCCAACATTGAGACAGCTAACAAGGTAAACGGTTTCTTGCACTTTTGCACTGATGGTTTTTAGTGTTTATTTTAGTCTTCAAACCAACATAAGCGCAGATGACATGAAAAAAAACCCAAAAATTAATTTAAAATTGGGCTAAAACTTCATCGTAGCAACTTTACATCACAAAGAATTGGGACAAAATTCACATAAACATTGTCTCACAGTATCACAAACACTAACCTTGTGGCTCATCGGTGGGTAGGGAAAGGAATTAGGGTTTTATAGCATTTGGTTCCATCCACTTAAAAAAATGAATAAATAAAAATAAAAATCACCAGTGCCGTGTGAAGTTACTTTTCGTGCCAAAATGCAGAGTTCCGGTGCATACTCCAAAACAAAAGGCTACAAGCTTAAAACAGGAAGTCAAGTTAAAACTTGCACATATAAACCATTTGGCATGATGAAACAGTCCCAAATAACTATTTTGTTTTGTTTCGTTGTTTGTTGCCGAAACATTAATTAATGAATATTAAGTCAATTGGGTTAGTTCCACACACATTGCCTTTTAGTTCATAGGTTTGATATTGATACTGGTTATAAAGAACATCGAGTCAAATATTCATTTTAGTCTATGCTGCGGGCTGCTAAGAAAATGGATGTTCATAATTTGGACAGCTTTTATTTAAACCATGCAAACTTTTTTGACCCAGGCCCCTAAAAGAATCGGAATCGAGAATCGTTTGGAACCGGAATCGCTCAAATTCAAACAATGCCCAACCTTAAGCAGGTCCCCAGTTAACGAGGACAGTTTCATTCCTACGCGGGCAATGTAACGCGAATTAGAAAAATTGGATCATGTCATAGTCAATCACTAACCTATGATAACAGGGTATTTAAGTCAGAACCACCGTAAAGAAGGGGAAGGTTTTAGACTGGCCGAGTCAATTTCCAGACTTAAACCCTATTGAGCATGTGCATTTTACAGCTTCAGAGGAGACTCAATGGAGTAACTTGCCTCAAGCAAACAACAACTGAAAGAAGCTGCAGCAAAAACCTGGAAAAGCCTCACAAAAGTAAGAAATTTGGTTGCAACAAGAAGATTTGCAACTAAATATTATACATATTACGGTTACCTCAAACAAAACTGTTACCGGACTTTTGTATGAGATTGAAATCTGTGAAAAATCAATCAGACCGATGTTGAGATCTCAAGTAGTGTTACAAACACTTAAAAACTTGAACCCAATCCAAATACAATGGTGATGTGGATGCAGAGAATACAGCTATGAATTCAAAGTGTGGATTACAATTTTTATCTTCTGCTAACATCATTTTTGTACATTAATCATCTATTCAGACCACCAACAACAAGTGAGGTACATAAAAGTGACACACCTCCAAGTCATACATAGGGTTATTTGGTTGAATGAAAAAAATGTCTGAAAAGGCAACATTCATTTATATTTTCACAAATCAATGGTTAAGTTAATAATGGAGGACACAGTAAAGTAAAAGACCCATTAAATCAATCCGTTTAACATTCAAAAGAATGCTTGTTAAATGACTGTAGAATAATTGTAAAGTCATAGCTAATATAATCCAAAGAACACCAAGGGAGCACATAAAATATGCTAGATATTACATTTAATCCTATTCATGTCATTGCATGATTAAAATAGTTGTGAGCGAGGACACTGACATTATCATATTTTTAATCAGACTTCAACACCTGTGACACTTTCCATCATGGAAGGAAGAAGGTGCCACCTATGAATATATGTTTGGATAGAAAATTAAGTTCATAGGTCACGAGCGTCTGTGGGCTAACGGGGCAGGGAATGGGCTTGTTTATTTTTAAGCCAAGTCGGATTTCATTAAAAAGGAAGAAAGGTCAGGATGACAAGAAGAGTGCATTTCGGCAGTGAAAGTGGACCACACAGCACAGAATGAGCCACTGGGGTGTCTGGCTTACTGGTTTGCAGCTAATTCTCTTAGTGAAAAAGATTGTTCATCGATAAAAAAAAAATTGCTGAGGGATCAGGAGCGGAAATTTCAGTTCATTAAAATGGAAAAACAACCAAGAACATCGACCACGCATCTTTTTCAAATGATTATTATTAAGCCTGCACAATGTGTAAACGTCATTTGTAATCAAAACATTAGCTGGTCTCACAGTCGGACGGTTTATCCCCAAAAATATATGTACCTTATGGCTTTCGCAGGAGGTAAGGAAAATAAATAAATAAATAAATAAAAGGGAAGAAAGGATCCCATACCAGAGTATCGCCTTTGGGGGAGTCGGAGTGTGGAGAGGACAATGGGGTCAAAGGAACTTGATTTGTATCTTGTGTCCTGTGGAATGAGAGAATACACCAGTCAAATCCAAGTTACCTGGCCTTTGGCTACTTCTTTGCTCCTGAACAATAAGCTGGAATACTACAAGATATCTATCCCAGAGGTAGCGGAAAGGAACGGATTAAAGCACTGTGTGTGAATGAGACAAAAGAATGAGAATGTACAGTATGATGACAAGAGAACTACACAGCCGTGAGGGCCATCTGTAAAACCTTAAATACATTTCTAGTTAAACACAGGCATACAGTCTTTTTTAAAAGCTCAAACAGCAAGACAATTTCCTCAAAAAGCAGAGGTAGGGGGTTATGACGAGGCAATTGGCTTGTACTTGTGTGAACCCAGACTGTTAAGAAAAAAGCAAGCAATAAACATGGACTGTATTTTGCACTCGTGGAGGCTGCACTTCATCAGAAAACCCAGAAAGGCAAATTACAATTGGAAGTGTGTATAGCAGATCCTTGCATGTGGATACAAACACAAAACAATTAGTTAATTTTCACTTTGGACGATGAGAAAACAAGGAAGACTGTCCATATTCTTTATTGTTAACACACAATATAGAAATATAGTCCAAAAAAACTATATCTTTATCAAATAACATTTCTCGGATTTTATACAAAAAATAAGGTTTAAAATTGGTTAACTCGTGAATTCCAGGGAAATCGTTGCCTTCATTTGAAATTATCCGCACTGGTGTATTTTTCACCATACCGCCAAATGTTTGGTAAGAGTACCACTAGTGGTACGTGGGCTCCCTCTAGTGGTAAGAGAAAGAATCACTGAATTAACTGCTCAAACTGCGCATAATCTTACAGTGGCCTTAACGCTTTCATTAATCCAGCACAGTAAATTTGTTCAGTACTGTTCAGTTTTGTTTAATTTTTAAGTACAATACATTTGCATTTAAATATTTAATGTGTTTGTTTTCAAACATTTAGGTCAAATTTCCATTTAACTTTATGTGCAAGATATTTTCATTGAATGGGTTTAAACTGTACATAGTTTTACAGTGTCTAAGAAAAATATTAAATACTGTATACTTTTCACGAAAAAAACTTTATGATGAACACTTCTACCACACAACTGTATTTTAAAATGTCATTATGGTGATACTTGAGAGAGGTATTTTTTTGGGGTGATACTTGGTGTACAAAGTTAGAGAACCACTACACAAAAAGAATGAGGAAAATTTAAACCTAACGAGACCCTTTTTGATGCTATCAAATACTTCTCAGGTTGTTGGTCTTTGGAGAATATCATAATTTCTTGTGTATAATAAAAATTTTCCCTGAAAAATACATACATAGGTATAAGAGAAATGAACACAATTTGTCTCATTGTATTGACATATACCGGTACGTCATGCATACCAGCATTATGCATTATTATTCATGATAAAAATATCCATCCATCCATTATCTGTGCCGCTTATCCTCACAAGGGTCGCGGGAGTGCTGGAGCCTATCCCAGCTATCATCGGGCAGGAGGCGGGGTACACCCTGAACTGGTTGCCAGCCAATCGCAGGGCACATATAAACAAACAACCATTCGCACTCAAATTCACACCTACGAGCAATTTAGAGTCTTCAATTAACTTACCATGCATGTTTTTGGGATGTGGGAGGAAACCGGAGTGCCCGGAGAAAACCCACGCAGGCCATGGGAGAACATGCAAACTCCACAGGGGCGGGATTGAATCCCTGTCCTCAGAACTGTGAGGCAGACGCTCTAACCAGACGCCCACCGTGCCACGGTGATAAAAATATATTGAAAAGAATTACTATTAGCATGGTTCAGACTATTACAGAATAGTAGCGTAAGCATTATAGTATAAAGTTACCATGTAATTAGAATTATTATTAGAATTATAATTAGAATTATTACGCGCCCTTCACTTGATATTTTACGATATGCCAATTTTTGAGCATGGATACCAGCAATTCAATGCCATGTTTTTTTTTCATAGCTAGAAGGGAATTCCTGCCATGGAAAGTTGATTTTCGAGGGTTCTATTGTACTCAAGAGCGCATTACACACGAGAAATTATGGTAGGTTTTTTTTCTATGCTGAATTAAGAATTGTAATAAAAAATTACTTTGGCCCTCGTAATTTTACATTAATCTTTACCAAGCTGTTAAGAAAACATCATCCATCCATCCATTTTCCGAGGCGCTTCTCCTCACTAGGGTCGCGGGCGTGCTGGAGCCTATCCCAGCTATCATCGGGCAGAAGGCGGGGTACACCCTGAACTGGTTGCCAACCAATCGCAGGGCACATACAAACAAACAACCATTCGCACTCACATTCACCATCTAGTAGTGAAATGCAATGGACTTAATGGTGGCACATTTGCTCATGTTAAATTGAGGTTTTTGTATGTTTAAATCAGTTTTCATTTCTGTCAAATGGGAAATATTAATCAACACTCTCCTCCCCCCCCCCCCTTTTTTTGTACTCCACATCACGACATATTGTATTGAAGCTCTACCGAATTCTTTGTACAGTACTCATCTCCATTTCCCTTCCTCAACTCACTTCACAGGACATTTCCATGAGCGCTTTTTGTATTTTTCTGCATGGGTTTATTCAAAAGTAAATTACTAGGGCAGTAACCAACGCCGGACTCACCTATTTGTGTGTTTAATTGGCCATGTTGTCGCTGGAGTTAATTGGTTCTCCGAGTCCAGGTAGTTACTAAATGTTTGGCAGCATTAGAACCTCAGCACTTTTCCATTAATGGCGCGTGAAATGAAATGTTTGATACTGCAAATAAAATCAGTGATATTCAAGGATGTTATGGTTGGTAATGTGTTGAAACTGCCATTTAATGGGTGCCGGAAGATTGGGGTAGTGTCAGCCGGAACCGCCTGGGCCCTCTCCTGACATTCCTAGTTGCCTCTCCATTCCCTTAACGACTGTCGACACTGATTACACAGACCCCCCGAAAGCTTGGAGCTGGGGAAACGGTCTCTATTAGTAGTCCAATTAGAGGCATTAGCATTTTCCACTTCATTTTGATGCAGTGATTATGCAGCACAAAATATAAAGCTCATATAGAGGTAAATCAGTCAGAGAGAGAAAAAGCACTGGATACAGCATATTGATGGAATGGAGGAAACTTTGCAACAGCATGACAATTTACTCAAACAGAATAATTATGCTAAACATGAGAATAAGGTTCATTAAAAATAAAAATAAAAAACAGGATTCTTATGCCATTTTTTTCTTCTTGTGTTTCTATAGGATTTCTACCTACATATTATCCTACATTCAACTCGAAACATGCGGGCCCGCCTCTCCGTTAGATTTAGCACATATTTGTGCCCATTTTGGGAGATGTCTTTTATATATATATATATATATATATATATATATATATATGTGTGTGTTTATTTGCTGCTATTAGCTTGCAGTTCCAGTTGGAATGGTGGAGGAATGTGTCATGTGTTGTATGATTAAAGAGTCTTTGTTGGGTTAAAGGGAAAGGTTTCAAAGACAGAGGTGAGGCCATCCATGATGTACTTTGTACTTAGGCTTAGAGACAGTGGCACTCAAAAGATGACAAGAGGCAGAGCTGGAGGTGGCAGAGTTGAAGAGGACTGCCCAGGTTGGGTAGGATTAGAAATGTGCTTGTCAGAGGGACCGCCGAGGTTAGATGTTTTGGACACAAAGTTAGAGAGAGTAGACTTCGATGGTTTGGTCCAGAGGAGAGATAGTGAGTATTTGTTAGAAGGATGATGAGGATGGAGATGCCAGACGTTCCCAAACGTTTATTGAATGTTGCTAAAAGAAAAGGTGATGTAACACAGTGGTAAACATGACCGTGTCCCAGCTTTTTTTGGAACTTGTTGCAGCCATAAAATTCTAAGTTAATGATTATTTGCTAAAAACAATAAAGTTTATCAGTTTGAACATTAAATATCTTGTCTTTGTAGTGTATTCAATTAAATATAGGTTGAAGATGATTTGCAAATCATTGTATTCTGTTTTTATTTATGTTTAACACAACGTCCCAACTTCATTGGAATTGTACAATAAATGTGGACATCCACCTGTTGCCATTCATATAACAGAATAAGTTCTGCGAGTACAGTATATCAGCTTTGTGTTGAACTACACATCCCCAGATTTTCACACGATGTAAGACAATTTGTGAATAAATTGAGCTTTTTGTGACATATTTGTTTGGTTCTGTGCCGTGAGAGTTTTCTAATGTAAAACGGGTGCTTTGGTTCAATAAAGGTTGGGAAACGCTGGCTTGCAGTATGATATTCCAGGAGCATTTGTAACATCTATAAATACAACATGCATAAAAGGAAAATGCACCTTGTTACGTACAACTTTCTCAAAGTAAATATGTATACATTGTTGCACTGTACATTTTGCTGTCCCGTACTAGAACTCCTGTTGTGGGACTTATGCAAGCAATTAATAGCATATTGATACATCTTCAAGATTAATTTAATTCTATTAATTGCAAACAGAGATTGCTTCCGATTGAAAGTCATTGCAATTCCCACGATGACGCTGACGTTGACAAATGGTGTAAACAAAACGCGACGCCTTTAGGTGACTGACAGCTATTAATGAGCACAGTAGTGTGACGCTATCAGGTGAGCATGGAAATGAGGCCTCAATCTCTCCTCACGAAAGGTTACGTTCCCGTTTGGTAGAAACACACGCAGGCGGGCCAGACGGTCGCCATGTAATTGAATTCCCATTTTTGAAGTGCTAAACGGATGGTGAGAGGTGACAAATCAGGGTCAGACGATTTTAAATCCAAGTCAATCGTGTCTCACATCAGCACACCGGCAGCATTTATTCCACCATAACATGTATAGAATCTCATTTGGAACGGTAATAGGGAGTGTAATCTAGTTTGGTTTTCATGCATTTTTTTTAATCCTAAATGTACTGTAGTAGTATGTGAAACATTATAATTAAATGATTTGTTACCTAAACCCCCCTGTTATGTTGTGGGTCAAATTGACACATGTTTTAAGTCAATACAAAAATGCAATTCAATGTGTGTTATCAACATATACTGGATATTTAAAATGGTTCATTTCATTTTATGTGCAAGATGAGTTACAATGAGAGCTAAACAATGTTTATGATTGAGGGTTGATCTTAATTAGCTACAGTTCTTCTATCTACTGTATGTATGTATGTATGTATGTATCTTATCTATCTATCTACCTACCTACCTACCTCTCCATCCGTCCGTCCGTCTAATCATGTTGTTAGAGTATTTAAAAAAAGTACTAAATATTACACCGAACCCAACTACTTCCCGTTTTAACACTTAAGCTGTGTTATATAGTTACACAACATATTTTATAACAATTATTTAAAGGCAAACTTTAGAAACATCCATCCATCCATCCATTTCCTGTACCGCTTATCCTCACTAGGGTCGCGGGCGTGGTGGAGCCTATCCCAGCTACCTTCGGGCGAGATGCGAGGTACACCCTGAACTGGTCGCCAGCCAATTGCAGGGCATATATAAACAAACAACCATTCGCACTCAAATTCACACCTACGGGCAATTTAGAGTCTTCAATTAACCTACCACGCATGGTTTGGGGGTGTGGGAGGAAACCGGAGTACCTGGAGAAAACCTACGCAGGCACAAGGAGAACATGCAAACTCCACACAGGCAGGGCCGGGATTTGAACCCCGGTAACTTTAGAAACAGCACTATTAAAATAATTTTAGCAACAAGTTATTACAAGCTCTGATTCAAATTTCAAGTCAGAGGATTTTGGATCATATAACTAAAGTCATCTGATCATCTTATCAATGTTACATACCGTATAATATATATAATTTTCAAAAATACCTAAATAGTTCTTGTGATATTGTCCTAAATGTATACAAGAGCAACTCTCCAATTAATTGAGATTCAAACTCATGTGATGAAAATCTTTCATTGATTAACTGTTGTAATTTATTTGCAAATTAGTGTGTCAATGATTTAAACGCCCAGGGTTAAAATATCACTTAATATACTTGAGCTGGGAGTACGGGGGAATAAACAAGGCGTGCAACTTGTATATAATCTGTATGAACGCGCGGCTGTTGTTTGTGATAAATATTCAGTCGCTGATGAGCGGAAGAGATAAGCAACGTGTCTTGGGGAGGTTATCGGGGAGGTTGCCACATTTGGATATATTTTATCAGAGTTTATCTGCCGTTTATCTGCCCGGCGCGTGGCAAAGCGCAGAAATCAAAACAAGGACAAGATTTGGAATCAAAATGAGCTACTTAGGGAAATCGATAAATCTTTCAATGTAACCTTTTGTGTTGATGGACAATTATGCTGCATTTAAAGTGCTTTTAAATGTTAACGGAGCCATTTTTATAGTATATGTCCTCAAAGCCTGTGTTCACCTCACCCAAATGCCTGCCTTTCTTTTTTATTAAGGAAATGTCAATTATCCATACCGTCTCGGATCATTAACATCAATGTATGACATTATATAGCAATACAATGCACAGGAGGACTGAAAGGTTGAATGCTTAAGAATATCAGATTAGCCATAATATATTGAATAAATCCCATCTGTGCAGCCTCGCTGATTTGTTTTGATGGAAAACACACTTTACGCCGGCTGTGTTTCCGTCAGTAAATAAGTGAATGACACAAATTGTATTTCCTCTCACCTACACCTGAGGGGAGCCAATCAAATTGCAGCACCCTCGCCACTCATGTTATACCTTTTTGCCAATTAGGGCTGCCGAAGGTGGGACCTCTTTTGAAAGAGTGGCTTTTAGATTAATCATATTATCCGTGGGTTGGGAAACAAGAACGCTTCTTGACCTCTTCTTCCATAAGAATCCATTATCTTAAACTATCGCAGTAATCCTGGCTTTGGGAGGGGTCTGGCAGGGGGAAGCGAAGGAAGCAAGAATCAAGCCTAATAGATAGCAAATAAGATTAATCTATGATCTAAGTGCCGATTACACTTGGACCTGCCCTTGAACACCCAGGTGCAACCTTGAGATCTGCATCCGCTCTCAGACACCAATTGGATTGAAAAGTCCCTTAAGGGTCCCGTGCGGCCGAGGCACATTTGGCCAGGACCCCCCCCCCCCCCCCTCGGAGGTGAAAGGTCAAGCAGCTCAAAGTTGACCAGAGCCAAGGTGTCAAATGTGATGTGTAATGGTGGCTTGTGACAAAACCAATGGAAGAAACATTCATGGGCTGTACCCACATATTCTTCTAATATGATTTGGTGCTTCATTAAGCACATTTGAAACTTCCATTATTCATTTATTCATATCAAGGTGAAGATTTAACACTCCCATTATGTTGCGGGTGAAATTGACCCATTTTAAAGTTAAAAAAAATAAGAAAAAAGAAATTTAGAACACAAAAAAATAAGAGGGGAAAGTGTGTGTGTGTGTATATATATATATATATATATATATATATATATATATATATATATAATTTTGATTTGACATGGTATATTAAATATATTGACACAAGAGACTAAAAGGAGAGGCCAGAAATGTTGAATTAATTCACTTTATTTTGCTTTTGTTTTTGCAGATATCACACACTATTGTATTTTTCCTTTTTCACAGACATAAACAAACACATTATTTCACCCCAATTTAACACACACACACAAATAAAGCATGAATATGTTTCATTACCATATTGGAAAAAATGCTTATGTCAGAATTTAAAACAAAATATAGTCCCAGTATAAAATGTTATATAAATTGTATTTATTTTATTCAAAAAAAAAAAAAATGCAGTATATTCAATAACCTGTTATTTATTCATTTTTTTATGGTTAACCATACAATGGGTCAAATTGACGCACACAAACATAACAGGAGGGTTAAAAGGCATGCTAGTAGACTTTTGGGGACCGTGAAACATATTCACAAATCTCCTTTCTACTCTAATTAACCACAAAACATTGTAATAATTGTTTTGGGATAGACTGCACGTTAAAGATATGCAGATCAATACATAAGACTTTGCCTCTCCGAGCTGAAGACAAAAACGGACAAGGGGATCGATCCACGCCTCGCCTCAGTTTGACTCCGAAGCTGACTATTTGATTAATCTACCAGGGCTAGCCCAGAGCGAAGAGTGAGCCAGCCGTACAACAGCTGATAGTTTCATGCCATTAGGACGGCTGGGCTAATGAAATTTCATTTAATTTGTCAGGAAGACAGTGCTAATGTTAAAAAGCTTTTGGGTAATAAAAAAAAAAAAGAAGTAGTGAGGAGCGATGTGAAGGAAAGCCTTAAGTAATTACTCGCTGTATCTCAGGTCCTCATGATGGAATATTTACATTACTGCCACCGAGGTCCCTAAGAGTAATTAAATTAGCGAGGGGAGTAAGCTCTTTATTTCGACATTTTTCTGAGAGAAAAAGCTTAATATGTGAAGAAAGCCACTTTTCCCTGTGATGGAATTGCCTTGCATCCTTAGTGAGTATCTTTTATTTCATAGCATATTAACCCCGCTGTTATGTTGTGGCTCAAATAGACCTGCTTGAAAACCTAGATTTAAAAAAATTGGATTTAAGTTATTGTGCTTCTGATTTTGTCAATTTCTTGAAGAAGAAAAAAGAAGGAATATTTCATATTTTTGAAAGAATAAACGATGAACGGGGCGGCGCAATGGTCGGCTGGTTAACACATCTGCCTCATGGTCCTGAGGAGTCGGTTTCAAATCCAGCCTCGCCTGTGTGGAGTTTGCATATTGAGTTACGATGAGATCTAAACAATGTGTATGATTGGTTTTTTTCCTGACACTTTTGGATAAAAAACATGGCCCTGGTCAAATTGACCCAGGTACATTATTTTTTCTTCGGTGAAACAAATTTAACAAGAGAGTTGATCTTAATTAGCGACAGTTCTTCTATCTACTATATGTATCTATGTATGTATCTACCTACCTACCTACCTACCTACCTACCTATCTCTCCATCTGTCCAAAAAAAACCAGAAGGAATATTTCATATTTTTGGAAGATTAAACAATGAACGGGGCGGCACAATGGCCGGCTGGTTAGCACATCTGCCTCACAGTCCTGAGGAGGACAATCCAGCCTCGCCTGTGTGGAGTTTGCATGTTCTCCCCGTGCCTGCGTGGGGTTTCTCAGAGTACTCCAGTTTCCTCCCACATCCCAAAAACATGCGTGGTAGATTAATTGAAGACTCTAAATTGTCCGTAGGTGTGAATGTGAGTGTGAATGGTTGTTTGTTTATATGTGCCCTGCAATTGGCTGGCGACCAGTTCAGGGTGTACCCCGTGTCTCGCCCAGAGTCAGCTGGGATAGGCTCCAGCACGCCCGCGACCCTAGTAAAAATGAATGAATGAATAACCAATGAACGGCTCACACTGACCCGTGAACATGGTTGGTAAGAAACGAGACCATGAACTGGACAATGGAGACATGTTGAGGTGCAGACTATACCTCAAGTCTTTGTGTTGTATACAGCATTTTGAGTATACAGTATTAAATTAACATGTAACATCCCCCAGTAGGTTGCGGGTCAAATTGACCCATTTGAAAATGTCGATTTCATTCAAAAATATTATTAACTTTGTTCTGATGGCTTCATTTAGTTCATTTTCTTTTAAAAATATTCAGGTGATATCATATTTTGTGATGATTAAACATAGAGCGTGACAGATTACTTGTGAACATTGTTGCTAAGGTAAAGATTCAAGCCTGTTACCCTTTTATGCATCATTCTGAGTCCAGTGTATTGAATTAGCAAGTAATGACCCTCTGTTTAAAATCAAGATTAACCATCCTGTGATATATTGCTCCTTACAAATAAATAAATAAATAAATAAATAAATAAATATATATATATATATTTGAAATGTGCTTTTTAATTTCAGATAATAAAATCTAACAAGGGTCATATTGACCTGTGAAAATTGTTGGTACCTATTAGCCTTTTATGCACCATTTTGAGTATGTTGAATAAACAGGCAATGCCCCTGTTTAAGTTAAAAAATCATGTTGTGGGTCAAATTCACTCATTTGACAATGTAGATTAAATATATATATATATATATATATATATATATATATATATATGCTGGTCTTATTTTGTTTCTCAAAAAAATGCATTTTGTCATTATATTCTTGATACTTAAATGCAGAACAGTTGTTAAGGTACAGAATCAAGTCTTTTAGCCTTGTATGTATCATTTTCAGTATACTGAATTAGCAGGTAACAGCACCCCTCTTTAAGATCAAGATTAAACCCTTGTCATCGCCACAGGGGTGACAATGGCAGAAGTTAAGGGAATGAATGGCACCACGGAATAATGACTGATGGCTTTTATAGCGGTGAGAGAGGGTTAAGCGTAATGCTATTACAGTTTATTTTCCAAGGGTACAGGCCTCATAATGGTGTTAAAAAAGGTCTTAAGAACAAAATAATCATAAATCGGGCGGGCCGCGTGTTGCGTGTGACATCTCTATCAGGTCACATCGGCATCCTTTCTCACTCCATTCCAGCCTCACCAAGACAGATGTGCCAGAGGTGCCACAGCGAATGTATCTGACTGCCGGCTTTCTCTAATGAATAACTTCCACTTGAGCTCCTGCAATGTAAGCACAAAGTCCGCCTACCATGAATCTACGTCGATAGCCGACATAATATAAAGGCGACAACACTTGTATGACTTCCATTTTCTTTGGTTTCTATTGATTTTCAGTTAATAACGCAGGGAAATACTAAACGGTCGCGCTGAGCACCTAATAAATCCTGTCTGAGCTTTTTTATTGAGGCGAATTTAATAAAAGCAGCAGGCAGGGCTTGGGGATTTGTCGCTGTGAGTGCAGACAAAAAAAAAAAAATCAGGATGAGTGAGGAAGGGTAAATCCACCGCAAATACGCAACCACAGAAACCTGGGCTTTTTTTCAACCTTGGTTTCATTAGCTGTCACTAGAAATAGGCATTTGACTACATTTCTTTGAACAACTATGGGGGAAATTAAAGATCAATTTAAAAAATGTATACAGCGAACCACAGCCTTTTTGCAATTCCACCAAATGTATGAAATTTTTTTTCTGCGGAAGCTAACGAAAAGCTATTCACTGAAGAACTCAACTTTTCACTTATTTTTGTATGGTTTCTGAAAGACCCTAAGATGCCCGAAAAAAACCACCCTGCACCTTCTAAGGCATCATGTTACCTGTGGAAGCACTAGCGTTGACCACTGGCTGATAGCCTGCCAGCTTGACAGCAAAAAGCAGCCTGACGGAAGATTCAAGTAGAGAAACTTGTGGGATTGACGCTAGTGAAAGCAGGGTGCTAAACCTCTCAAAAAGATGCAGAGAAAGGGTTGGATTGCTATTGTAAATGTGATTAGCTGCTAATGGCTACACATGTAATCGTCCTTGCACTTCCATTACATAAAAAAAAATGTTTTTTTAATAATCTATAGGCTACTTTTTTATGGGTAATGTGGTAAAATGAGTTTGAAATTATAGTGCTACGGAATCATAATTTAGTGTATAAACTATTTGGGGGCATCACTAGGTTTGAACACTTTTTTTTGTTTTTTTTTTTTACAATGAGGGCAGGCATTGGGGGGTTGTTGCTGTTCGAACTTTTCCATTTTCAACCATTTTTGTACCTCGAAATAGGGCACATGAATTTAGTGGAGGTCCATCAAATGCACATCCTCTCATCAGAATCAGAATCAGAATCAGAATCATCTTTATTTGCCAAGTATGTCCAAAACACACAAGGAATTTGTCTCCGGTAGTTGGAGCCGCTCTAGTACAACAGACAGTCAATTTACAGAACACTTTGGAGACATAAAGACATTAACAAAAAACAACAACAAACAACAATTGTGCAAAAAGATGCAGAGTCCTCAGTTCGAATGGCTAATATCGCAATAGTCCGGTGCAATGACCATTGTGCAAAGGGCACTGAGACTTCAAGGAGTGTATGCGGTTTAAAGTGACGAGTAGTGCGATAATCTGGGACAATGGTTGTGCAAATGTTACAGATACTCCTCAATCAGTGTGCAAATGGAGCAGATACTACTCTGGCATGAGTGGCCACTATATGCAAATAGTGCAGCACGGCGAGACAACTACAGTGAGTGCACGAGTAATACATAATACAGAAATGTGACAACGAACTCAAGTCAAAAAAAAAAAAAAAAAAAAAAAAAATTGCCAGCTTGTAATGGAATTGTAAGTTAGCTGTTCAAGAAGTTGATTGCAAGAGGGAAGAAGCTGTTGGAATGTCTACTAGTTCTAGTTTGCATTGATCTCATTGTTTCACGGAAGGTAATACTTGGAAAATCCCTTTACCACCTTGTTTTAGAATTTTTCAATTCGGTTTGGATTTTGTTATAATTCCGACAAAGGTGAAAATGTACCTCAATTTTGGCATTGAAAATCCCATGTTCATAGGATTCCGAGATGATAGAAAACTATAAGGAGGTGATTCACTATTATTATTTTTGTTTTCTGTGAAGATTGAAGTAATTCTGACAATCATGGTGCTCTCAGTTTGATCATCAAAGTGAAATGCTCAGAAGGCTCAATCGGACACCATCCTGTCTAAACGTCACATTTCGGTATCAACGAAAAACAAACATCCGGGCATTTTTGTACCAAAGAGTCAAGGTTTCGGTCACAAGTTTCCTCATGATTTACATTGATTTTTGGTCAGAAAATCTTGCCAAATTATCGACATAAAAAGTAAAATCCTTAATCCTTATATGAGTCCTACAAATCATGGCTCATTTTATTCGTGAAACAATCCTCTATCCAATGACATCGTCTGTTTTGATTTCAAGGTATTTTGAACATTTTAGCAACATACCTAGCGTAAATTCAATTCAACTTACTTCACAATAAGCAGCACAACACAAATGGTAAAGATTTCCTCAAAAAAGAGAGGTTTCAAGATGTTTAATGCCACTACCAGTTAAAGTTTAAATTAGAGAATTGGACGTTGTGTATGTAAAAATACACTTAATTTTGATTTAAGGTCCGCTAGCTCAACGCTAACAAACAACGACCAAATGAATGGAAAACGCCATTGACATGCTCACAGTTAGCATCGACAGTCGCGGTTTTAGAACCCTTTAAGAAACGGATATTTGAAGTGATATGGTTGAACAACGTAGATAAACAGATAATATAACATTACTGGCATATATTCCTCATCCTCGACAAAAAATGACTAATATTACAGCAACTTACTGAGTGGTGCCACAGCAGAAGAAGTCTATTCTTCTTCGTTTGTCTGGATGACTGTAGTGCCTCCGGGTGGCCAAGGCCGGTACACTAGATGGCGATTTGAGATGAGTGTTTTAAGTTAAGAAGATGGACACAGAAGGAATTAAACTTGCATCTCAAGGCACCATTGTATATGCAATTCTAAATATTTTGAGGGGGGGCGTTAACTACTCATGGAGTTTCACATCAGGGCTTGTTCCCTAACACTTGGCAATATTTATAATATGAATTTAATTCCTGAATGTTCTGAACTCCCGTTTCAATAAATGCCATGTGTCATATGGAGCAGAATAATGCTGGAAAGAGGGTTAGCCATGACTCAACTTCCCAAAGCCGACAATGTGTTGTTGTTCTTTAGACTGCAAACAAGTTAAGAATTAATGAACACCACCTCTGCTGGCTGCAGCCAAGTATCTATCCATCCATCCATTTTCTGAGCCGCTTATCCTCACTAGGGTCGCGGGCGTGCTGGAGCCTATCCCAGCTGTCATCGGGCAGGAGGCGGGGTACACCCTGAACTCGTTGCCAGCCAATCGCAGGGCACATAGAAACAAACAACCATTCGCACTCACAGTCACACCTACGGGCAATTTTAGTCTCCAATTAATGCATGTTTTTGGGATATGGGAGGAAACCAGAGTGCCCGGAGAAAACCCACGCAGGCACGGGGAGAACATGCAAGCTCCACACAGGCGGGGCCGGGGATTGAACCTCAGAACTGTGAGGCTGACGCTCTAACCAGTCGGCCACCGTGCCGCCGCAGGCAAGTAATGCACTCCAAATTGTCTGTGGTTCAAAATGCAATTAATCCACGATCAATTCTGCATCATCTACCGCATTCTTAACAGTCAGTCAGTTTCGTGACAGGTGGTTCTCGGTTTACAAAGGTCCTGACATACGTGGTTTGGAGGTTATGGACCGTGCGCAGCGTTAAAATATGTGGTCAAGTGGTGCAAGAAGGCACACACATTTAGTGCCATCCTTCGTGTTTAATTTGATCGAACAAGTGCTTTCCATACAAATATTTAATGTAATTATGACTTTACGACTGCATAAGCGTGGATTAGTGCTAGACTATGATGCATTTTGACTCCCTGTACCAGCAAAAGCATATCACTAGCCAGGCATGATGTCTGCTAGAAAGAAACTTAACTGCACTGCATTTTTTTGTTGTTGTTTTTTTTTTACGGCGGAGACTTGTGACTTTAGCACCTGGCAGTTACGCTTACTGTCCCTTACCTAATATGTTCAACCCATGTACCATAGCAAATAAATCTGAATACAGAGGGGTCCTACACTGTTTTCAGCTGAACTTGCCGCCACTTGCGGAGAATCCCAAGGTAGAGTCCATTCTTTCCAGTGTATGAACGTCTTAAGTCATAAAATATGCTGCTAAAAATTTAGTTTTGTGTTTTTGCCATTTGACTGTCAATGGAACAGTGTTTTTTTTTAATCATTTGTATGCTCAACATTTTTGTGATGACACTGAAAAGGTTATTCGAGTCAAAGCTGTGTATGTGCTTAATACTGTAATTACAATTCTTATTATTAATAAGTAGCAAATTATATAACTGAAAATATTCTGGATAGAAAAAACAATTCCCCCTCTCGGTGACATATGTCAACATATATGACCTCCATTGTCATTCCATAAAAATCAAACATCATTAGTTAAAATACCATGGATGTTCTAAATGAAAGGCTCATTTAATGTATGTCGTAAGACTATAACAACCATTTTATCCCTACAATCACCCTTAGGTTAGGAAAAAAGAGGTTTATATGAAGCCATGACGCCAATCACTTCAGGCAGGTGCTCACTGAGCCAAAGGTCCCGAAGCGGGCTAATTATGTGCCTTTGAGAACTAAATGAGAGCGCAGACCTTCAAAACACAGAACAAGAGCACAAATAAGATGTTAAGTTGACAATTTTGCAGTTTCACATTTTGCTTCATTACAAGTGCTTATGTCAACGTCAATTACTTGCAGCCTACAGCATTCTGTAGGAAGACAAGGGAAGATGTCTTCTTCTTATTATAAGAAGTCTGAAATTTTATCATAGATTTCATCTGTAAAAAAAATCTCAATCAAAACAGAAACGATGCAAATAAGTAATATTTCAAAACCTCCAATGCTTATCAATATCATTCCCCCATTTATGTGTAATAAAATGTTTGTCATACTCCATCCAAACGCGTAACACAATTTAGCAATTTAATGTTGTGTGTCTGTCTGGTATTTGTGGTTCAAATTTGGCAGCAATTGGACACTTTTAAAGGAAGCCTGAAAATTGCAAAAATGACCCTGAAATAGCCACTTTAAACCAAAATGGCTGAATTCCTGTGTGTTTTCAAGCATGACTTGTTGAGATTGTTTTGTGGGTCTACTCACGAAAGACATGCCTGCCAAATTTCTTGCTGTTCATTTTATTACTTGTTGTTATAGAGTTTGTCATTGGTACAGTTAATGACCAGAAATGAAAAGTTACACAACTGTAATCTTGAACAAAAACTGATAAAACTGTGAACAGCTCATACATTATCATCAATTTTGAGCAGTGGCATAGTGAAGAGTTCTCAGCATTTATTATTATGACGCCACTTTTCAAATTTCCTCACAGGCCTTTTGTTTGTGTGAGGGGGAAAAAAAGCACACGGGTCACGCCATTACGGGGGCTGCCCTCGCGCTGGTTACATTTTCTCACAATTGAAAAGCGAGAGCGAGAGATTAGCAGACAATTGATTCAGGGGAGAGGGGGGAGGGTGGGGCTCAGGTATACACAAATGATAACCTGCTCAGGTCAAGTATCAACATCAGCGACGCTTACAATGATGGAGGAAAAAAGGAGTATGCTGGCTTTGAATAATGAAATTACATACACAAGTTCACGCACAATGAGTTCTCACACTCAGGGATCCCAAACATGTCACGCAACAACGTGACATAATGTTCTGTTTGAGTACAATACAGTGTTATTATACTAGTGAATCTTGCATCTGACACAGGATTGACAGCTTCAATAATTTGCAGAATTGTTGAAAAGTTGTCAACTTTCCATGGGAATGAAAAGGAATTGATGGGAATAAACCAGGAATATACAACCCCAATTCCAATGAAGTTGGTACATTGTGTTAAACATAAATAAAAATAGAATACAATGATTTGCAATTCATGTTCAATTGAACATTTAACTGAATACACTACAAAGACAAGATATTCGATATGTTCAAACTGATAAACTTTATTGTTTTTAGCAAATAATCATTAACTTAGAATTTTATGGCTGCAACACGTTCCAAAAAAGCTGGGACAGGGTCATGTTTACCACTGTGCTACATTACCTTTTCTTTTAACAACATTCAATAAAGTTTGGGAAATGAGGACACTAATTGTTGAAGCTTTGTAGGTGGAATTCTTTCCCATTCTTGCTCGATGTACATCTTCAGCTGTTCAACAGTCCGATGTCTCTGTTGTCGTATTTTACGCTTCATAATGCGCCACACGTTTTCAATGGGAGACAGGTCTGGACTGCAGGCAGGCAGGCCAGTCACATACCTGCACTCTTTTACAACAAAGCAGAATGTGGTTTGGCATTGTCTTGCTGAAATAAGCAGGGGCGTCCATGAAAAAGACGTTGCTTGGATACAGCATATGTTTCCCCAAAACTTGTATGTACCTTTCATCATTAATGGTGCCTTCACAGTTGTGTAAGTTACCCATGCCATTGGGACTAACACAGCCCCACACCATCACAGATGCTGGCTTTTGAACTTTGCGTCCATAGCAGTCCGGATGGTTCTTTTCCTCTTTGGTCCGGAGGACACGAGGTCCACAATTTCCAAAAACAATTTGAAAAGTGGACTCGTCGGACCACAGAACCCTTTTCCACTTTGCATCAGTCCATCTTAGAGGAGCTCGGGCCCAGAGAAGCCGGCGGCGTTTCTGGGTGTTGTTGATAAATGGCTTTTGCTTTGCATCGTAGAGTTTCAAGTTGCACTTAACGGATGTAGCGCCAAACTGTATTTACTGACATTGGTTTTCTGAAGTGTTCCTGAGCCCATGTGGTGATATCCTTTACACATTGATGTCGGTTTTTGATACAGTGCCGCCTGAGGGATCGAAGGTCACAGGCATTCAATGTTGGTTTTCGGCCTTGCCGCTTACATGCAGTGATTTCTCCAGATTCTCTGAACCTTTTGATGATATTATGGACCATAGATGATGAAATCCCTAAATTCCTTGCAATTGTACGTTGAGAACGTTGTCCTTAAACTGTTTGACTATTTTATCACGCACTTCCCAACTTCATTGGAATTGGGGTTGTACTAAATTGAAGGTTGGCTCTTAATAAGGAGCTTAAATATAGTTGGGGAAAATATATTTAATAAAAAACAACCAGATATCATGCAATTAAAGATCAATATGTGCCAGCTCATCACTGCTTGTAGCTTTAATTATTATTATTCATTATTATTAATAAATCAATAGTTTACCTCACAGTGTTCCCACATTGTGAAGCATGAAAAATGGCCGACTCTCGATCCACTCAAGTAGAGTCTGAAGTAATTAAGAAAAGACACTTTAATAATCCACGATACAAACATCAAGCGCATCAGTTTACAGGATGCACAGACATATGGTAATTATCTTTTACGGTGCTAATATAATCGATGGGGGTTCTCCCCTGTCCTCTTGAAGACACACAGTCATTATCATATTGCACGAGAGGAATCATTTGCTTGATTGGACCAAGCTTTTAAAAAACGGGAGAGGTCTCGGTACTCAAATGAGGTTGTTTAATGTACTACATTAACAGTGTGCAGATTTATACCCATGAAAAATTCAAAACATGTCCTATAGACACAGGCAGCAGTTTTGATACGACAAGAGATCCATCCATCCATTTTCTATCGCACTTGTCCTCATTAGGATGCTGGATGAGTGTAGCCTATCCCAGCTGACTTTTGGGCAAAAGCGGGGTACTACGGGGAAAGATTTGTCTCAAAATTATTTACACAAATATATCTGTGATCGGCGGCACAGTGGACGACTGGTTAGAGCGTCTGCCTCACAGTTCTGAGGACCGGGGTTCAATCCCCGGTCCCGCCTGTGTGGAGTTTGCATGTTCTCCCTGTGCCTACGTGGGTTTTCTCCGGGCACTCCGGTTTCCTCCCACATCCCCAAAAAGCTTAATTGACGACTCTAAATTGCCCGTAGGTGTGACTGTGAGTGTGAATGGTTGTTTGTTTATATTTGCCCTGTGATTGGCTGGCGACCAGTTCCGGGTGTACACCGCCTCTCGCCCGAAGATAGCTGGGATAGGCTCCAGCCCGACCCGCGACCCTATTGAGGAGAAGCGGTAGAGAAAACGGATGGATGGATATTCGTGATTTATCCGTGTTTTTCAAATCCACAAATGTAGCCATGATTTACACGTTTTTCAAATCCACAAATATATTGGTGATTTACACGTGTTTTGCTGATCCACAAATATATCCGCGATTTCCACGTGTTTATTTATCATGACTTATGATTTGTAAGTATTGAATTCTGCTTGCGAATTATTGAAGGTGCGTTTGTGGATCAGCGGGCACGGAGATTTATTTTTTTGAGACAAACATAACGCAGTTTTCAAGATATTCAAACACACAAGTTGAGAATATTCACGCGTGTGGGAAGGCCAGTCCTTCCATCCACTTGGCGGCAGTGTTGCTGTCTCCGTTGCAAGCAGAATTGAATATTTACAAATCATAAGTCATGATAAATGCACACACAACATTAAAAAACACGTGTCAATCGCGGATATATTTGTGGATTTGAAAAACACGTGTAAATCGTGGATATATTTGCGTAAATAATTTCCAGACAAATCTCTCCCCATAGGGTACACCCAGATTTTGAAAGTAAATAGTTAAAATTTTAAATCCTTTGTCATTCAGTGACAACTACCGGTACTACTACAATAAAGTTTTGTGTAATTCCAAACAGCCACAGTCCACCAATGCTGTCACTGACACAGTGGTGAAGTCATAATTCTAGTAAATACTGTACTTGGACGAAAAGCACGTCTACGGCATAAATATAAAACCTGCATAAAACGTGTGCACATGCATGCATATATGCTGACAACAATATGAGTGCCGTTCCTAGCCTCGGAACATCGAAACATAATTACAGCAAATATTTGTCTCAAAAACACTTCTGAGCCATAAATACACTATGAAACAATTCAATGAAAAACACGAAGTACGCCGGCAACTAAGCATGCCTTGTGCCCACGTAACCTTGTATCTTTACACCTCATACAAAAACTCAAAATGTCATATTTAGGGACCAGTGTAAACTGGGGACGGCCTGTACAGCAGTTCACATTCACTGATAAAAAAAAAAAGTTCAATTCAAAAATGAGTCATTGATTATTGAGTATTTTGTGGACTAAACTTCAAAGAGTCGGTCCTCACAATGATCGCAAAATCGCAAAATCTAACTTTTAGCTACAATATCCTGCCAGTGATGGAGTCAAATGTTCAGGACACGGTGTTTGTTTTGGGGAGTGTGTCCCTTCACATTTAATAAAGCAAGCAGGCGGCACAAGAGTTTCCGTTGTTTCAAGAGACGGCGGTGCAGGACCTTGTTCATCTACCCAGCTGCTATTATTCTGTCAAGAGCTCCTGTGTTTTCCCGAGAAAAGGAAGTCATTTCATTTCCACCTTTTGTGTGTGTCTGAATGCGAGCGACGCTCTTTCAGCAATATTCACTCCATTCAACTCCCCTCTCCATCCGAAGCAAAATATACAAACGTTCCGTCGGACTGCGTGGCTTGCCGGTCCCAGAGAAAATGGGAATGTCCTAAATTGGTGTACCTGTCAACACTGGCGGTTTCAGCACTTTTTGGTCTCAGTGGAATTCTGTCTCTCTCTGTCGGAACTGATTGACAGAGGTTGAAAGTCAAATAAATAGCTAAAGCGTCCATCTTGACTGATGAGTTATTATACAGTAAGTACTGCAATATTTGTTTTTAAAGGATTCGTAAAGTATATTCTCGAGAACAAAAAAAAGAAGTTAATTTATGGTTGTGTTCTGCATCATTCACTCGTTCTTCTTGATGACTATTTGGGGATTTTTATACAGTTGACGAAATAATTCACGTTCAGTCAACAGTCCCAAATATTTTTCAAATAATTTAGGGAGGACATTATTGCTGTCCCACAATGTCAACTGGCAAATCTTAACCGTAACAAATATTTAACAAATAAATACATTCTAATAGCATTACATTGTTTTAGGTTCAGTGTATTTTTACAAAATTAATACAACACTTTATGTACCATCTTTGTTGCTTTTTCTGCATCTGTGAAATGAATCATGCGCTGTATTGCTTTTCTAATGACTATCAGCTGTTCACTACTTTTCAAAATGCATTGTGGAATACACTGAGGGCACTTTATAGGGGATAACCTTTGTATAATTGCTACACACCACTATAAAATAGGAAACTCGCTATATAGGGCACTATGTAGTTGATAGAGAGAGATTCTGAACCCAAACTATGTATTTCTGGCCTTTTTTACTCACCTACAAGGACACATAATTAAAATTTCAGATCAGCCCCTATGGACTTTTCAGGGTAATCATCTTGCGGCTACATGGCAACGCATATTGTATATGCTGAAATCTCATTGGACAAAAAATAAAAAAAAATCGAACAACTACCGATATGAACAGGAAGCCATGCAGCCAAAAGAAATGCTATGAAACAAAGAATAACGTTTTTTTTTGGGGGGGGGCGGGGGGGGGGCATCTATAATTTAATTGAGCAAATATTAGAATTTAGGTTGTAAATGTCGGTCAGTACTTGTGATACTGTTTAGGCCAGCAGAGAAGGCCTTGGTGGCCCTGACTCTGTAATCATTGCAGTCCAGGGTGTACGCCGCCTCTCGCCGAAGTCAGATGGCATCGACTCCAGCTCATTTAAATGTTTCATACTTATGGTCTACAAATGTTTTTAATACAAATATTTACTGTAATAATGACTTTACTGCTGCGTTAGCGTGGTTTTGTGATAGACTACAGAGGTTCCGGCATAACTATCATCTGAACATAAATGACTTCAGTTGAAATTCCTTTCTAACTCAATTGCGTAGTAATCTCCGGCTCGCAGGTTTTCCTCCACTGATGTGCACAATATATGACCTGTCGTCCTCGCGGGGGGGGGGGGCAGACACATTAGGAGCAATGACGCTAATAACATCCGAGCACTCTATACGGAACATCAGCACACAGCGATGACAAACCTGTCACGAAGCGTAATCTAGGACGGGGGTCGTAACATCCTCGGAAAACCATAGCGCTTTGCCCCTCTTTCCGTGTTGTTCCCCTAATAATGGAGCGCCCGTAAATCCTTTACCTGCCAGCAGGCTTTGATTTTGCCCATAAAAAGCCACACAGCGTTATGGGATGAGATGTGTCAAAGTAAAAGGTTGAATTCATCTTCATTTGGAGAACCCTCTATCACTGGCTCCTTTTGGAATAAACATAACATTTTGTATTCCAGGCAGCATGTAGTTAGCACATGCACCTCACAGTTCTGAGGTTGGGCGTTCAAATCTGGAGTTTGCACGTTCTCCCCATGCCTGCGGGAGTTTTCTCTTTGGTTTCCTCCCACATTTTCAAAACACGCTTCTTAGGTGTTCTTAGGCAGACTAATTTGTCCCAAGGTGTAAATGTGAGTGTGAATGGTTTCTTGTCCCTATGCGCCCTTTGAGTGGCTGGTAACCAGTCCTCTCACCCAAGTGAGGAAGAAAATGGATGGATATATTATTCTACAACGTAAAAGGCTATATGTCCTAGTGACATCAGATTGTTTTTGCAGTCCCTTGAAATTCTCTTTAAAATCCTTGGTAAACTGCAGGCATTATTTTTTGGACGTAAAGTCACCTGTTACTTTTTTCCATGTTGTATAAAAATGAGGTGTTTCTTTGAAGCGTGGCCTTCATTTCTTCATGACAAAAGTGGAGGTGACTTGAGGCATGGTGGTTATTAGAGTGCAGGCCCTTATTTGACATATACATAGTTATGTGTCTATTTAAGGTAGGCAGTTAGCCGAGATTAGTTGAGGGCTGGTTTCTTGGTTAAAGCAGAGTCCACTATTGGACAAAATATGCTATGTATAATACAACGGGGGCCACTATTTGAGGAAATACGTAATTGGAGGCTAGGCTGATTGAGATCAAATTTCCATCAGCAAATGATTATCTGCAGATCTTGGATACAGTATATGATCTTAACACATTCAACACCTGTGTATTCCACTATGTGAGGAAATCCGCTTTATTGTAGTTGCCATGTATTGGCTCACGTGGACGATGAAAGCGGGACCTACTCGAGGTCTGGCGTCTGTTAGAGTGGTGGCCACTACTTAACTCATATATGTCTATTTGAGGTCTGGTGTTTATTTGTTCACGACAAAAAGTGGAAATTACTTCAGCTATTCTTTCTTTCAGGTCAAACTGCCCTAAGCAAATGATTATTCACAGCTAATAGACAGTGTATGTATTTTACACATTAGACTTGATAGATGTATTAAGTCGTATTAAAAATGACACGACTATTTATTTACACCTGTATCATCTCATACTGAGAACAATACGTCCGTTATTAGCTAACTAGGGAAGAAGACGAATGTGTTGTCTGAGGGCGGATGTGGGCTTCTCATGACAAGATGTATGCGCGTGCATCAGGAGAAAGGAAAGGGATGTTTTGTCTCGCCAAACATGACTGGGATGTCAGCGCTAATAGAAAAGATTGGTGAATAAGGTCCCAATCCTGAGGCTCGCTGGTGTTAATCCTGCTCTCGATCGCTGTGCCGGGACCGCTCGTATTTACATACGCAGAGGATCCCGCTGTTTGCCGCGCACCATTGACACGACAGAGCAATTAATCATCCCCAAATACTCCCGCCGTGCAACAGACGAGGCTTGCAGAACATGCTGCTGCAGAGCATTTTCGCATTTGTGAAGCAAGTGGTAAAGAACATTTTTCAGAACAAACCTCCTCAGTAATCCCCCCATTTGTCGTGGGCCAGCTCTTTAGTTATTGTTTAGTCAACAGAAAGCATTAATCTATATGTGCCAAATCAATTTGAATAAAATTTCAACTCACTGTTAAGTATATGTTGCACAATTGTCTTGATTTATACATCAAAGAAGCCTCATTTTGATGGTGTGATTTCATTAGCACAAACATTTTAATGCACCGCTGACTGCCCCTGGACCTCGGATGATAAATCAGCGCACCGAAGCAGATAACGTATGTGCTAGAGTTTGAGAATATCGTGAACTCTCGCTATTCGTAGGTGGATTGAACCCCGGTCCTCAGAACTGTGAGGCAGACGCTCTAACCGGTCGTCCACCGTGCCGCGTGGAAAAACTCCCATTAGGGCCGTGGGTGAGCTACAGCCTATTCCATATGACCAAGTGGCAGGGTACACACTTTCCTGGTCACCAGCCAAACGCACCTAAGGACAATTTAGTCTTCAATGAACATAACATGCATTTTTTTGGAATGTGGTAGGAAGATGGAGCGCACGGGAAAAACCCAGTCAAGCACATGCAAACTCGAACCTGTGACCTAAGAGCTGTGAGGTGGATGTGCTAAACACGTTAAATTCAAAAAGTGAAAGTCATATATTGCACGAATTCAATAAACCTGAGGCCAATTCCTACGTAATTTCTATATTCAAAATAATTTGGGTTGTTTTTATTTCAGATGAGAGGGTGAATATGGGTTTTTTGTTAGCTGTAAGCAACAAATAGAATTCGGATATATTTCACTTTCTGTGTAGTGAATCTGTGTGAGTTTCTCTTGTTTTAGTTGAACTGCTGAACTCAATCAGGTTTTCCCACATATTCTCTTTTATTGAGAAAAACCTATTCGTATTTATTGTACTGTACATCATACTCCCATAGGCCTATGTTCTGAAAGTCATTCGTGGTACCAAAAAGCACTGCCTTTGAAAATGACCTTGGAGGTCAGCCCTGCCAAGTGTGTTTTGAAACCTAAGCCTGTCCCCCCTACCCCCCCCCCCCCCAAAAATACAACCAGAACAACGGTGTAAATGCTGAAAACGTCTGTATTGGACTGCAGAGGGTGACAATGAACATCCATTGCTGATGTATTTGACACTAAACGGACATCTGTTTGCTACATGGCAAAAATCAAACAGTAATTATTGAAAATAGAAACCTAATTGGGTCAAAAGTTCACACTGTGAGCTGCCTTAGCTCATATCTCCAGGCGTTGTCCTCCCATCTTTTTCCAAGCCCTGCAGCGGGAAAATACCGTTGAATCTCACTGAACACCAGCTGCTTGTTCGGAACAACAGGGGAGAAAAACACGCTGTCAAGATGTACCTCGCAACTGGATTCTGCTTTTTTCTTGTGGCATCCTGTCTTTGGAGATTGCCCATCTTGGGGTCTGTGAGAGTTGATTGGAGATGGTAGCATACAGCAACTTTGGATTTCAGGGTAGGGTTCTACATTCAAACAAAGTGAAACCTCCAGAATCTATAGTCAAAAATCAAATACCCAATGCCCCAAAACTGACAACTTAACCGAACATTTGATCAGAAAGTAAGATTGGTAACGTTGTTAGCGAAGCCTAATCTGTGTTCATACTGGAGCGCTGCTTAGCTTTGGGTATGACATGACACGTGTTTCTGTATCATGACTTCAAAATGGCAGCTCTTCACCCAGTCAAGCTAAAACCTATAAAAAGTCACAATATCACTCTGAAAACTCCTTTTTGCAGTTTTTACTTATACGGTGGTTAACATTTTATGTGCATGACTTTTTTTTGGTGTACTTTAAAAAAATGCCTGCATATTCAAATGTCCAGCATGTTAGTATCCAGCCGAGATCAAAATGTAGAGCATGTTCGACCCTTTTGTCTTTTTCTTTTTTTTTTCAGCACCACCCCAGCAGCCAAGGGCAATGTGAAGTACAAAAAAAAATAACACCACTTGTCATATGTGAACATCTGCTCCCTGGATATTTGATTTCCCAGACAGATGTTGGAGCCCAGCTGCTGTCACAATATCAGTTGTATATTTGTAGAGAGGCCTCACATTTTGAGTCTCCTACTCTTGATAGTTTTGCTCCTTTTGCAAATCAGCCAGCATCGTTGAGTCAATTTTGTCCCCGATGCGCACAATTTTTTGTCACTATGCCCACCCAACCATATCACCGATATACAGAGGAACTGCTAAAGTCCGCTAAGAATGAATATTTTGGGAGGGGGGTGGGGAATTCAAACTGCCAGCAAACAGTAAATTTGTTCAAGAGTCCCTTCAGCCAAAGTTTGACAATTATTTTACTATGGTTTTGTGCGTTTGTTGATGGTAAAGGAGACATGTTATGCAATTACATCACAATTTAAAACAGTTCCCAGGTGTCTTGGTAACATGGCTGTGACATTCTTTTGTCAACATAACCTAAAGTTCAAGATTTATAGTAGACTTTTCATCCTCTTTTTCTAGCCTCGTTGAAATGAACCTTTTGAGAGGGGGTGATCTTGTCTCATGCAAATTAGCCACTGCTCACCTCACCCCTTATTCTGCGGGGCCAAGAGTGCTTTCTGTTACTATGACGTCTACTTGTTTGTGAAAGCGAACTGCGTGGTGTACACCAAAATACATAAAAGCATGGATTGGATTTTCACTTGTGGAGGCAGCACTTCATCACCAAACCACTAAATGTACAGATGGATGGATACTTAATTGATCCACAGGGGAAATCCAATCAATGTTCTGATCCGTGTTTGTGATGCTTGCATCGGACACATTGCCACAACAAAATCTAGAAGGGATCACTCACACAAAACATTTTGGAATAGCCCCTTTAAGTATTCATTAATTATTTCACTAGTGAAACTAAATAAATATCAACAAAACAAGAAAAAAAGGAAAGCAAAGAAGTTCAATTCAAACCACGTTCAATGATTAATTCTGGAAGCTTCATTATCCTTTCGCACCAGCTTTTTATGTCTTTGCTGCTTTTGTTGTGAGATGTCAGCATTTTGCGGGAGAACTTGTCAAACTACACGAGAGCTCATTTCAGCAATTGGGATTAGCGTAGTTGCTTTTTCTTTGGCCTTTTTTTGGGAAACACTTATTACAAAAGTTCGAGCACCCTCAACGAGGACGGTTAAGAGAAAAGATTAGTGACAAGAGAAGAACAATAGCCGTTCATTTTCTTTCGTGCCTGTCTACATTAAAGTATTGTCGACGGTGGGCTGGAGCTTACGCCAGGTGACGAGGTACACTATGGACTTGTTACCAGCCAATCGCAGGGCACAAATCGACAAAGAAGCCTTCACACACAAAAATAAATAATCAATGTAAAGGGCTACATCCATGCATTTTCTATAGCTTTTGTCCTCACTGGGAGAGCTGGAGACTATCCCAGCCAACTTTGGTTGAGTGGCGGGATACACACTGGACTGGCTGCCAGTCAATTGCACATAAAGACAAACAACAATTCCACACCGATGGACGATTTATAGAGTCTTTAATGGTGCATGAAAGACTAACATGCATATTTTTGGTGGGAGGAAGCCAGAATACCCAGACAAAATCTACACAAGCATTGGGAGAACATACAAACAACACGCAGGAAGGCCCTCCCAACTATGAAGCAGATGTGCTAACCACTGGGCTACCTTATCGTCTGTGTCTTTTATTGGTTTTTTTTTAAATCCCCATAGCCATTTTTCTCACATTGGACTCCCTCGTAAACACATCAATTGGGAGGGAAACAAGGCATCCAGCAGCGATATCTCATTGATAACAACCTCGCTTACTACTCAGCAGGTAACTCCGTTGTTTCGCAGTAAAAGCATTCCGTTTGCAAAACAGGGTAGAATTTAACGACAAGTAAGAAGTTGCGAGAAACATGAAAAGCAGGACTTGATGCTTCTTTTTAGCCTCTTTCTGGCAGCTCATTTATGTTTTCATGGGGTAACTACCACAGAAATGTATCACTTTTTTAGTTAAAAACCATTCATTTTTATTTAATTTAATTTGTTTTTGTGAGACAAACGTTTAGGCACAAGAGAGCTTCACATACACTGCACCACCAAACTAAACTCATAAGTCAAGGTACCACGATACAAGGTGCCAAGAAATTGAAGCGATTTGAATCCTCAGCAATCGAGGCCACATTCAAACTGGCTTTAATTGCTATTTCACATATTTTCTTTTATAGATTTGAGCCAAGAGAGCGTCTCAACTGCGTCTCCTTGCCGAAAGGCATCAGCCGGTGGCCACATGGCTGATTAGATATTAAGGTTATAACAAGTAGTTGAGAGCAGCTGTACCTAATAAAGTGGGCATCATTTCACCAATCTGAAATAAAAATAAGGAAGGCTGAGATCTTTGTGATCATATTTCGTCAGATAGTAAATTGTCTAAATTAGACATTCGTATGGAGATGTACTGAGTTGTTTTTGATCATTCCAAAATAATTTTAAATATACAGTGAACAAAAATACTAAAGTTAATTTTGACTCGCAACATAACAGGAGGGCTTAACAACATTTTTGAATTATTACACATGTACAGTGTCCCCTCGTCACTTCGCGCTTCACGTTTTGCGGCTTCAGTGCTTCGCGTGTTTTTCCAAAATATTCATAAAAATAAATAAATAAATAAAATACAGCCATATCGGCAGCCATATTGCGGAAAGACGCGTTGTTTCAGGTTGATGCGCGCGAGAGAAGGTTTCCCTGCAAGCCAAACAAAGAGCTGAGTTGACTCAGAGGCTTTGTACAAGCCTGTACTGTACGGGCACTCATACAAGGCGCGTGATTGGTTCCCGGCGCGACATTGACCAATGATTTATCCCGTGAGCTGATTGGCTGCGCATCATCGCAGCCTCACCCAGCGATCTTCCCTTGTTGGGTCTCGCCAGTCTCGTCCACGATGTTGTGTTCGCAATAACTTTTTTTGTTTAAACGATAATTTGTTTAATTAGTTAAGCAAGCCCTTACAATGCCGCCGAAGCGGTGTGCCCCTGCGAAAGCTTCCTCCGGGGCGCCCAAGAGGAAGAAGAAGATGATGACCATCAGCGAAAAAGTGAAACTTTTAGATTTGATCAAAGAGGTCAGAAGTTATGCATCTGTGGCACGCCATTATGGCGTGAATGAATCTACAGTGCGGTACATCCAGAAAGAGGAAGCAAACATGCGCAAAACTGCTTCAATAAACTTCAATAAGGAAGCGAAACGCGTGGTAACTCCGCGTAATAAGAGAATTGTGAAAATGGAAGCTGCGTTGGCATTGTGGCTTGCTGATTGCAGGGAAAAGACAGTGAGTTATTAATTACTCTATAAAGTTTTATAATTAAAGATTTAAGTAAATGCGTGTACTGTTGTAATCTTTGTATCAAATATGCAAAGTATAAATACTGTTTACATATTTTAAACATTCTGGTACCCAAATACGAATACACGAAAATTCCTAGGCGGGGGCAGGGGGGGGGGGGATGGGCAAATCCTACTTCGGGGTTTTTCACCTTTTGCGGGGGGTTCTGGTCCCCATTAACCGCGAAAAACGAGGGAACACTGTACACTTTGACAAGCATTTATGTTTTCTGTAGCCCTGATATTATTTGATGGCATTACTTAGTTAGTCTAAAGGTCCCACCTTCAGACCAAAGTCAGCAAAGGTCCAATTATCAGACGTATTTTGAAAGATTCTCCTGAGTGATTATCCTGTGCTGTGGGGTTGTGCTGAAAGTTATATTTCCTCCCCGATCAGATTGGGAAACAGATAGGACAATCACAAACTGACACTTGTTCATTATTTACGATTGTGTCGTGATTGTGACGGGAAACAGAACAATAGTCAATTAAGGGGTATAAAGGACGACACACATTCTGGTAATTGGGCCTAATTTGAGCATTTTACCCCCTTCCAAACAAAGTCAGCAAAGGCTCGATTATCTGACGTCTTTGAAAGATGATCCTGAGCAATTATTCTGTGGCGTTGGATGTGTTAATAGCCATTTTTACTCCTCTACCTGCTTGGAAAACAGTCAGAGCCGACGATCGCTCATGTTAAACATGTTCAATTTACAATGGCAAATCCATATGTGCCTCGTCAACACAGAGTCTGGCCGAGCCAGATTGTGATGTGAAACGGAACCATAGCCAATGGGGAAGGGACTTCTGTGTACCCTGATTAATATGTGAACTTGGTATGTACGCAACCCACTTCAAAGATGCACAATCTCATTAGTCACATGTGTGTTTAACCATACAGTGTAAATGAATATTTATGGACTGGATTCAATTTAAAAAACAGATCCAAAAGCTTTTATTTCAACAAATCCAACAGTTTTGAGTTGGTCAGAGTCAGCTTGCCATAGAATTGGGCGATGAAGGCACGTGAATAGCTGTGTCCTTCTTACTTTATGTGAAAATGTACAAAAAGATAAGTTGTAAAAGATTAGACCCAGCCAATATGTCTCTTAAGTGACCCCCAGCACTCAGCGCTCCTGTTAGGGGGCTTTAAATTCTCCCCTCCCAAGTTCGCCGTCGATTTGTTATCAAATCAAGCGTCGGGCGTCTGATTCATTGCTATTCAGCAGGGGCTGATTTATATGCAGAATGTAAAACAGATGCCTTATGCGATACATATTTATGGTGAGCCTTGCTCTCTGAGATTTATTAGAGCTTCTCTCATCGGGGGTGTGCTGTGATGGCTTGTATTTCCTCACAGCTGCCAATGCCAAACTCATTAAAAAGAGGTGTGACTATTAATATACATTGTAATACTGACAGCTCCTAATTTATAACCCTTGTGGATGTTTGGGCTTTCCGTCTTTCCCTTTCCCCTTCATGGATGGAGACGGTCATGTTTTTGTAACTTCATATTTCTGAAGTGTGCTCTTACTGTATGCTTTACACATTTACCAATTCTCTTTTTAGTCACTTCATGCAATGGATTTCGATTCTTTAGGTTGCAATTCGACTCGATGCTCTGTTTCGCGTCCGGTGTGAACGTAGAATTAGTCGGCATTTCGTTATTGCCTGGTCGACTGCGGCTTCCGTCCGTACAACGAAAATCACACTCAAAGCGCCCCCACTGGCCAGGAGGTTAATTGATTCAGAAGATTTACCGAGACGATAATGAATTGCGGGCGGAAGTATCGCAATGCATTGATGAATCAATATTTTTACACACTCCTACTTACCACACGAAGCAAAAGATCAACTAAGCGACGACTCGTAGCTAAAAAAAAAAAACTCTATGTTGGGGCACTCGTAAATTAAGGTATCACTCTATTGATTTATTAATTGTACTCCATTGATCTTTGCGCCTATTGACCAACAAGGTCATAACAAGTTAATATAAGCTGCTATTATCATTAGAATTTAAAAAAAAAAAAAAAAAAATGACACTTGTGGGAAAAGACAACCACAGTCGCTGATGCATCTTTCAGCCTTTTACTGAATGCCGAAAGAACAGTAAAACACAAACATCAGCATCGCAAAAAGGCATATGCATGTACAAAGACACTATAATACATACCATTTTTCGTGTTAATATGTGTGTTTTAATAAGTTTAAATGTGTTTAAAGCATGTGGGAGGGGTAAAACTATATACAAATAATTTTTTTTAATACGGTCACTGCTTTTCACATATCATGGGTGGGTCTTCAATCTACCCCTGGGACAAACGGGAATGCACTGCACATGTGCATTGATTTACCCCGCAATGAACAGGGGAGCACTGTAAAGAGAAAAAGAGAATTAGATAAATAAAACAAAAGACTATGGACACCTCCAAAGATGGATGTGGGTTCCAGAGCCATTTACAGCTCTAATGTAAGACTTCTTTGCTCCTCCATGTTAAATACTAATGATTAAGTCCCGGCTGCCCCTCCCCTCATTCTTAGTTCAACCCCCCACCCGAGGCCTGTTCAAGAGCTCCACTGTGGTATTTTGTGTGTCTTCTCTTCGCCTTTCTTCTGCTTTTAGCTACCCGGCCTCCACTTCACAAGGCGCTCGACAGCCCGTGGACGACGCATGAAAAATAAACTACAGTCTGCCTAACTCCGGGCCTGTTAAGTCTTCAGCTAATTAGCAAAATGGTGTCCATTCTTTTCTTTTTCAAGCATTTCGTCTCGGAGGGGGTGGCCGGGAGAATCAGACAGCGAGAGGGTAAATAAGCCAGGCAGAAAGGAGAACTGCGAGGGAGGAGATGCGCTCAGCTGGGCTGTTTTCAAAACATGCCGCTGAAAGCCTCTCTGTTAATTTACTCACTTTGGTTTTTAGACCTTTTGTATTTGCCAGTTTGACCATAAAACGCCATACATCTGCTGCATGGACTTCTCGGCCTCGTCAGGGGGGCTGCCCCCCAAACGCCCCCCTCCCGAGGGCTCAAATTCACTGCTCGTTTGACATGAAAACACCTCAGGTGTGAGCTGCTGCTTGGGAGAAGCGTCACACTACAGGACTGGGAATGGCAGGGATGCTTTAGGAATGTGAAAGCTTGAGAGATACAAATCCTGGTGCACACTGAAAAAAAGGCCAACTGGAGACCGCGTTGTGATGGAAAGTAGGAGGAATATATCAGCTACAGTAAATAGGAAAATATAGATCAGGTCTCAAGGAAAAGTTATGACATAACAACAGATATCAATATGGCGGCGCTCACGAGACCGTCGTGATTCTCAGTGAACAATAACAATTATGTTGTTATATATATACACATTTGTATGGATGCATAGTATTCGAAATTGAGAGTAACATCCAAGGTCATTTTCCACATGTGCTGTCATTCTGAACAAAGAGGTGAAAAATGAACTATACTTCAATCTTAGTAATCTTAGTAATCTTGGTGGCACAAACATTCCTGGTATCAGGGAGCGGACTGCTTCCAAGTGGCTTCCATTGCCATGACGACAAGGGGTGGAGCTACTTGTTGAGCCCCGGAGTCAAAGAAGCGAGTCCGAATTTCAAAGTGCATGTGTGCGCCCATACAGACAATAAAAGCATTGACTCCATTTTCATTCCTGGAGGCAGAACTTCTTCTTCTTCAAGATGTCGGAACACACTGGTCAATTAGTCTGCAGTTTCTTGCATGTGGTGCATGCAGCGGACACATCGCCGAAAACAAACATTAGAATTGAAGTTGTATATGCAGGTCAGAGCTTCTGGTAGTGTTTAGGCCAGCAGAAAAGGCCTTGTTGCCCTGCCCAACCACAACTGTAATTATTAAAGAAAGGTGTAAGTTACAGAGGCTCGGCTGCAAGGTTTCTCAAAAGTATGGATTCATAATCACATAAACATATGCGGGACTATCGCAGATGGCTTTCCGCATTTAATAGCTATGACATATTTCGTGTCAAAGCGGAGGTGGGTGGAGGGGAGGAAGCTGACATGGTAAGCTGAAGTCTTTGAGAAGCTCACAGAAGCACAACAAAGCGGGAAATTAACAGCGTGGAAACTTAATAAACGAGTTGTTTCGCGGCGCTGCAAACGCCGGGTGATTCCCGCAGGAAGGGAAAGGCCAAGAGCGATGGAATGACAGCGCCGTCCTCCATCTGTTAAGACAGGAAATCGAGGTGGGGGGCGGCCGAGCGCTGGGAATGGGAGAGTCGGAGTTCAGTAATCGCTATGGAAAGAAGGCCAGAGAGTCTCTGACACGACGTTCTCAATATAGTGAATCTTCGCTATTCGCAGGGTTAGGGAACAAGGCTTGCTGCAAATAGGCGAAATCTGCAAGTAATTGACCCCCCTCCCCCCGAGCGTGTCTTTTTCAAGCAATGTTTTGTTTTATTTTATACTTTCATGTGGTGCAAGTGAAGATACATAGCTGTCATTCAGCCAATTTGTTGCTTTGACTTGCGAGCAAACATTTGCAATTCCATGGTGGGTGGGAACTCAACTCGCTACACAACAAGCAGCAGTTTGGCAGATAGTAAACAATTCTTCAAGAATGCTGTTTATTAAAAAATACTATAGAGTTCTATTTTTTTCTTACAAATATTTTGATTGTTTGTTTTTTTGGGGGGGAGGCCAGAACTGAATAATGGCATTTCAAATTAATTTCAGTGGGTGATGATTTGGGATATGAGTGTTTTGAGTTCACTGTAGGTGAATTTGAAAAGCGAACCGAGAATGAGCGGGGCTTCACCGTACCACGCTTGCACGGGATCAGGTGAAGCAAGGTTCACTCTGGTGTTTTCCTTTTCACGTCTTTAAACACTCGCATGGAGATGGCTATGTGTCGCTTACACGGCACACTAAAAGGAACAAGATATATATATATATATATATATATATATATATATATATATAAAGACGAAAGGGGGGCCGGGCTGCCTGCATTGTGCACTACTTTGCTGAAATGGGAGTATCTATCAGACACACATCCTATTAAACCAAGGGCAGCCAGAGAAATTCCTCACGTGATCGCCGCCGCCGCCCCGTAACTGCCTGCCACCAAAATGGAGACTGCGCCATACGTCACTTATATGGAGCAATAAGCAACTACGGGAAGGGTGCTAATAGAGACGCTTAGCTGATCCTGACAAATCACACACACACACGGTCACACGCTGTAGGTTTAGAGTGTGCTATAAGGCAAATATTGTATTTTAAAAATCAAAAGGTGCAATGGAATAGGATGAGATTGGCAATACAAAGTACGAGTACAGTATTGGAGATGGAAATGTATTGTTGTCTATAGTGTGTCAACAAAAATGATACAGCTTTGTGAGAGTTCAATTCACCCTTAAGGGATTATAATGAGAAGGGTACTTTCTGTACATTTATAAAGCACTGCACTAATAAAGTTTGTACAAATTTGGTGTGTATTTCATATTGAAATACATGCATACTAAAACTAGTACTCCCCCCAAAAATAAATAATAATAATAATGAAAAGGTCAGTAAAATATCTACTGTAAAATAAAAGAACATTTTATGAATAGTATTAACGTCAGCGTCGTATAAAGCAAGAAAATACAGTAGTGTCATCAGTAAATCAGTGGCAAAAATACAGTCATTAAAATAATAAAAGGATGAGATCTTAAAAAGTGTCTTTAAAAAATATTCTGTATCTAATTTAAGTACAATTCCTTGTAATTATTTTGTTAGTGTACTGGTAATTTGCAAAAATTGGGAATAGGCTGCAGCACACCCACGACCCTAGTGAGGATAAGCGGTACGGAAAATGAATGGTGGGAATATTACAAAATAGAGATTCAAAAAAGAGGGATTTGCAGCTAAAACATATATTTGTAGTGAAATAAATGGTCCTATTTTTTTTTAAACACATTTAGTGTTGAAAAATGATTACAAACCAAAGTCTAGCAAACCTAGACTTTGAGATAGATTTCAATCACAGGTGATTGGAATCTCATGAAAATTCGGTAAATTGTTCTTGAAATAGAAATGAAATGAACCCTAATACGGACAAGCATTACAGAAAATGGATGGCTGGATTACAAAAAGAAAAACCTGACTTTACAATCTCATTTGTGTAGGGCAGTGACCCTCAACTGGGGTGCCATGGGAAATGATCCAACTTCACTTAATTTGCCTGAAATGTACATGACAAACATGTCCTTATTATATCTACGCCAGCGACATATAGTGACAGGCAAAATGATTAAATGCTAGGAGAGGGTACAATAGACCCACGCATCCACCTGTTGCCATTCATACAACAGAATACATGAAAGTCATTGCTTCCTGCGAGTACGTCATATCAGCTTTATGTTCAATGAAACTGGCCCACATTTCACACTGAGAACGTCAATGCGTGAGGAAATCGAGATAAGATTCTCATTATTTCAGTATTGATACTTCATATGACATTTTTTCTAATGTTGTGCATGTGCTGTAGTCTGGACAACATTGCGTGTGAATTCGAACTATTTTGTCGCTGCTTGAGGCCCTCATTGTGTTGGCCTGTACACATAATGGCACATCTCGCCGAGTTGTGTTTCTGCAATTGTTGAAAAATTGCTGAATGGCTTGGCGTTGGGCAGCGTCTATTGTGTTTTCTGTCGATTTTGTGGCGTGCAGGGTGGAAATGCTGAGTCATGTGACTAACATTGACGACATCTCGGAGATGACTGAAGGACAAAACAACAGACCACTTCTGTTAGTAGTGATGTTGAGGGGTCCTGTCTCGTTGACAGATTTGACAAATTCTACATGGATGTAAAACAAACAAACAAAAAACAGCAATATCTTGACTTCAACGTGAGTGAGTGCGTATTTTTGCCAACTGTGTCCTTGTGCTGCACAGAGTAACTCTGTCAGAGTAGTGTTAAATCCTTTTGACTTCATTTTCAGTAAATGTTTGATATAATGTTGTAGGAAAATAATGCCACTTTTACTCTGTTACATGGAGCTACATTCCACGCGTTACTTTTATTTGTATCCATCTATTTTGACTTGCAATGATCAACATATTTGTTTTGTCAGAGAAACTTCTGTCTTGGGCACGCTCACATGACTGTTTCATCAGTGCAACGTAACCACTAGCGACGTTTGACTTTCACCAATCAAACCGAGCCAGGCGGTCACATGACCGTACACAAAGGTTTTCAAAGTGGCAAATTTAGTTGAAGCATGGCAGAAAAGCAGTCAGAAACACTCCTGGTCTCACATTCAAGCTAGGTTTAATTTACACACAACAGAAAAGAACAGCTACGTATGTCATGTGCTGCCATTTTTGTGTCTGCCTAAAATTGGCCACATTTCAGCCTACAAGAACACCACTTGGAATTTAAGCTGTTTCACAAGTGTAAACAAATGAAGTTGATTAAAGACTTAGAGATTGTTCTTTTAAAGTGATATTGTTAGACTATCTTAATTTGCATATTTCTATTTTATATTCTTCTCTATTTGATTTTCATGCTCTGATTTAAACAAAAAAAATCTGAAGTTACCTCACCTACTTGGGTTTTAATTACAATATTGGAGAACTACGTTTTACATTATTCTAAAGTAATAATACTCTTACTTGAATTTTGGGATACTCTGCCCACCTTTGGTTCTGCACTCTTGTTGTGCAGGAGTCAAGCTCAGGTGGTGGGGATTAGACCTCTAGAAATACTCTGCGGGGGCCACTTCAGGCGGTGAAATTGAGCAAAGTGTGATGGGGGTGGTGGGGGTGTCGGCAGAAATGTCTATGTATGTAATCATGCAAGAAATATCCATTGTCGTGGTGAAGATAGGACAACTCCAAGCTCCTGATTCTCTTGCCACTTAAGAGCAAAAGGAACAGTGTGACTGCTCCCCCTGGTGTGCTTGCTGCTGCATTGCTTTTTTGGGAGAAGCAGAGGCTAATTCTTAATTAGCAAGCACGCACCCCACAGGTCAAAGGGCACAAAGAGGAAAGGAGCCACTTTCATACGACTGTAGATTGGCTTTTAATAAAATAATTAGTACAAACACAAAAAAAGTTTGAAAAAAAATGTAAAATAAAAACAAGCAAGTTGTAATTTTCATAAGAACCAAGTTTTTCTTGAATAAAGTCATTAAACCAGAAAAACGTCATAACTTTACGTGAGTAATGTAAAAAGAATACGTATTTTAGAAGTCTTAATTAGTGTGGAAAAAGTCAGAAATTGACAAAAACGAGGTCATTTTGCAGGAGAAGTTATGAGAATAAAGGTAAACTACAAAAAAAATAATCATTTCAGAATGAAGTTGTGAATGTACATATATAATTTTGGAAAGTGTAATTTTATCAGAATAATATCTTAATTTAATGAGACTAAAGTTACAATTCAACAAAACAAAGTGGTAATTTTGCAAGAAAAAAGTTATCATTACATATATATATATATATATATATATATATATATATATATATATATACATATATATATATATATATATATATACATGTATATATATATATATATATATATATATATATATATACAGCGTCAGCCTCACAGTTCTGAGGTGCGGGGTTCAATCCCCGTCCCCACCTGTGTGGAGTTTGCATGTTCTCCCCGTGCCTGCATGGGTTTTCTCCGGGCACTCCGGTTTCCTCCCACATCCTAAAAACATGCATTAATTGGAGACTCTAAATTGCCTGTAGGCATGACTGTGAGTGTGAATGGTTGTTTGTTTGTATGTGCCCTGCGATTGGCTGGCAACCAGTTCAGGGTGTACCCCGCCTCCTGCCCGATGACAGCTGGGATAGGCTCCAGCACGCCCGCGACCCTAGTGAGGAGAAGCGGCTCAGAAAATGGATGGATGGATGGATGGATATATATATACACTTATATATACTTGCTACACCTTGAGACCACCAACAGGCCGCTGGTGGAAGAACAGCAGGCAGACAACATGAAAGTTTGATCCAAAGACACAGAGGATTATTATTATTATTATTCATTCATTCATTCATCTACTGTTCCGCTTCTCCTCACTAGGGTCGCGGGCGTGGTGAAGCCTATCCCAGCAATCTTCGGGCGAGAGGCGGGGTACACCCTGAACCGGTCGCCAGCCAATCGCAGGGCACATAGAAGCAAACAACCAGTCACACTCACATTCATACCTTCGGGCAATTTAGAGTCCTCAATTAACCTACCATGCATGTTTTTGGGACGTGGGAGGAAACCGGAGTGCCCGGAGAAAACCCACGCAGGCACGGGGAGATCATGCAAACACCACACAGGTGCTGCCGGGATTTGAACCCCGGTCGTCAGAACTGTGAGGCAGATGTGCTAACCAGTCGTCCAGCGTGCCGCTATTATTACTATTATTATAATATTATTATTATTATTATATTTTATTTTCAATGTTTATTTATCTACAGCACTTTCAGCTGCAGTTGTTTTTTAAAGTGCTCTATAAATAAAGTTGTGTTAAGTGTAGCGTAACACTCTAATCTTCTTCTTCTTTTCCTTTCGGCTTGTAAATACATCATTATTCTCGTAACACTACAGGGGAGCCTTGCATAAGACTAGCTCGCAGTTTCATTTTTTAACAATATAGTTCACACAAAGAAGAAAGAAAGAAAGAAAGAGAAAGAAAGAAAAAAGAAAAGTTGGGTTTTTGGATTTAAATTCTGTGGTGAGGAATGTTCGAGCTCTTTTCAAGCCTCCTCAATATCAAAAAGCACACAAAGGGGCTCCCTTCCCACACACACACTGACACACACATGCGCACTGTACAAGCGTACACCCACTCCAACATGTGTAAAGACAAAATGTACTCCTCATATTTCAGAAAGCTCATGAATCACGACAGGGTTAATGCTCCACAAAATCCCTTCCCCATCCTTTAAGTGCTAAATCATCACTTTGCAGCGAGGCTGGCTGGAACACAGAAAGAGGACAACCTCTGACTGCCTTTCTCCCCCCCGTCAAACATGTTTGCATTGCAAGGGATTAGACCAGGGGTGGGCCGACTTTTGTGGTCAAGAGCCACATTAGATTTTCAGAGCGAACAGCTCAGGTTATTTGTATATGAGGTTGGGGGGGGGAGCACTGAAATGTGTATGTGAAATATGTAAATTATCTTATTGTAATAATACAATTATAATTTCATTTTCCTGTTTTAATTATATTATTCTAAATAATTAGCCCAGTATTTAGAAAAAAAAAGAATGCATGTTTATTTTACTAATTTTAGTATTACAATAAATTAATTATTGTATTATGACAAACAATTTTAATGAGGTACCTGAATATATAAAATAATTACATTTTAATTAACCAATTGTGTAAAAGAACAGTAATAGCTAAATCAATAAAAAAATGTAATCATTATTAACCAATTATTTAATTAAACAAATAAAATCTAAATAAATAAATTACATACATTATGTAATTAAATAAAGACAAATAAAATAAAAAATAAAATTAAATCAATTAAAAACAATTTAAATTGATTAAAAATAATTACTTAATTGTCACTGATGGTGTCGTGATACACTGCCTGACTTTGGTGTGGGCCGTCAGTGGCGGTGTAAACGTGAGTGCGAATGCTTGTCTGTGTCTATATGTGCCCTGCGACTGACTGGCGACCAGGTCAGGGTGTAATCCACCTTTCGCCCGAAGTCAGCTGGGATAGGTTACAGCGCCCCGCGACCCTGAACAGGATATGCTGTGTTGAGAATGGATGGCCAATGAGTTCATTTATCTGAATAATACAATATTCTCAAAATAAATACAAAATATTGAATGTACTCTGTAATGCAAAATTGTTTATTTTACTGATATTTGCATTTCATTATTTACAATAAATACATTAACTAACTATTTTACATTTATAGTTAGCAAATTTAATTAATGAATAATAACCAATTCAATTAATATATATTACTATATTATAGTCACATAAATGAATACAAAAAGTAATACAAAATATAAATTCTATTGCAAATGTATACTTTACTGATATTTATTTAAAAAATATTATTATAAACGATTATTAGGTCACTGATGGTGCAGTGGTACACTCAGTGACGGTGTGAATGTGGGTACGAATGGTTGTCCGTGTCTGTATGTGTCCTGCGACTGACTGGTGACCAGTTCAGGGTGTAGTCCGCCTTTCGCCTGAAGTCAGTTGGGATAGGCTCCCGCGCCCAGTGACCCTAACCAGGATAAGCGGTGTTGAAAATGGATGGATGGATAAACTATTATTAAACAAAAAACGATATTTTTATACTTATTTACCATAATTAATAATCATTAATTAACTTAATTTATACTACTAAAATGAATATTATATTCAGATAAATAAATAAAACATGTAAAGCTTGAAAATAGAAAAAAGCCAAAATAATACATAAATCCTACAGGACTTTTGATAATGAAAATGCTCGGTGGGCCGGGTTAAAAAAAAATGGTGCTGGCGGTCCGTGGCCCCTGGGCCACACTTTTCCAACCCCTGGATTAGACAACCGCCAAGCACTGGGTCTCGACCTGCGGGCCTGGCTGTAACCTGACCCCTTACCAGGTGTATGCCTGTAGGTCAAAGGGACTGCAAAAGCAACCACAAAATCCCCCGCCCCTGCCTTCCCCCTCAATAAAACCCTCCCTGTTCCAATTAACTCTTTTAAAGCCAACGCGGCTCCCGTGTACAATTATGTGTTACAAAGTGCACTGAAAAGCCTCATATTCCCTTAATTGTAGCAGGCCACACAAATGTCAGCTAAATGAAATGTGTAGTGTGTATTTATAATAGAGCGCATGTTAATGGCGCGACAAACGCCTCCCCACCCCCACCCCTCTCCTAGGCTCTCTAACCACCACCCAACCCTCCCCCACCCCACCAACCGCCTTCGCCCACCTAACCGCCCGCCTTTGCTTTTACTTTCAAAATAATTTACGGCTCCTTTAAAGCACCCCATCATCTGCAGCCAGAGACTCATAACTGTCCTGTGAGTCGATCATTTACCCGCCGATCTCCTAAGTGTTACGTGTTAATGGGGAAGGTGGTGGGGGAGGGGGGTGGGGTGAGTAGGGGTAGCAGTGGTGGGCTTGTGCAAAACACGAGGAAATAAAGGAAATAACTAATGGCTCCCGAAGCAACAGATCATCCCTGCAGAGAGGAAAGCTTCATAACACTGTCAAGACTGCAGTGGTTAAATCCAGTTAGTGTGTGCCAGGGGGGGGCACAACCAGAGTCCTGGAGTACGAAAGCCGTCTTGTTGTTTTGCTATGACGAGGAAACTACCCTTTCTATCATACCAATATGAGTTGCTACTACCATTAAAAAATGTTAAAGAAGATGATTTACACGATCAGGATTTTTGGGGCTGATAACCGATCAAAGTGTTTAAAAAAAAAAAAAAACTATAACTAATCACCGATCCGATCACAAGATGGAGTAATGTGTCTATTTAAATGACTTGTTTATTTACTGTATAGACTTGTGTTCTGTATACTGAGTAAAAATATTCTCATTAGGTCATGTATTCTAATCAGTCAGGTCAAAACAACATTACAACATGACAGAAATAATGGGTGCTAACTTACTGTAATTAAATTACTTAATTTTAATTAAATTACTTCACACACACCGAAACTTTGGAGCATGATTCAACAGAATCGCGGCATGTTTACGTACAACCGTTAGTGCTAGCACTAACTTGATAGGCTACATAACGTTTTGTTGTCTGGTTGTGAGCCGTATTAAAAGTATGTGAACATAGCTCAAGCAATCTTTTGAATGAACGTTTTCTCCCGAAATTTTGATGTCCCAAATATGCTTCCCACAAAACTCATTCAGTAGCGCCTCCTGGAAAATTTGAAAAAAAAAAATGTCCCCCAACACAAACTTTTCCGATCAACACAAAATTGGGTAGACATGTCTATTATAACAAGACAGACAAAAAAAAGTTATCTAGGTCAAGTTAAAGTCATTTTGGCCAACCATGACATCAAAGGTTTGATGATCATTTACCAAAAATATATAGATATATTAGCTCCTGGCATCTGTTTCACCAATCACCAATACTGGGTGTTCCACGATCAACACAATATTGGGTGAAATTGTCTATCATAGCAAGAGACATAAAAATGTCTCAAGGACCCATGTCCAAAATTAAACAGAAAGTCTGCCATTTTGGTTTGATGAAGCCATTTTGGGCGAATTCCAAGACTCATATTTGGACAAATTCCTACTTGGGAATTTGCTCAAATGAGTCCCAATCGGAAGCAGGTATCCGAGACAGCTGGGCAACACTACTTTGCCAAGCCTTTTTACCTACATCATCATCAAATGCGGGTGCAGCATGCCTCCAAAGTTTCTTGGACTCGCCAGGACAAAAGGAAACGCTAAGAAAAATATTTCCCGACACCAGTATGAAGGATCGACATAACATTGGGTGGACATGTCTATCGTAACAGGATGCTTGAAGAAGTTTCAAGAACCCCTGCCCGAACCTGAACAGGAAGTCAGCCATTTGGGTTTGAAGCAGGCATTTTGGTCGTATTCCAGGGATTGTACTTTGCCAATCTCCAACTAGAGAATTCTTTCAAATACGCTCCAATCAGAAGCGGCTATTGTAGACAGAAGGCTGACGTTAAATTTCCAACGTCATCTAATCTGGGCGGAGCATTGCGTCAAAGTTTGATGATTATTTGGAGGAGTTGCCGTTAAAAAGGCAGTGTGAGGGCCTGTTTGTTGATGCTCGTAGCTTTTAAACTCATAGAGGGAGGACGTCAGACACTGCACTGTCTGTATGTGGCACAAGGACCCATCCCAAAACACAAATATGGTGCAAAGATTGTGTTTACTCTTCAAACTTTTTAGAATAATACTTTAAACATTTACTCTTTCAGAAGACAAGATAGCAATAATATGTGGAGCTGTGTATATTGTTAAGATAGAGTACTTGTGTTTATTGTCCTGCGTGTTAGGGGTTTCTTATAAGCTAACATTGTCGTGCTTCACTTTAGTCACAGACTCAATTAGGTAAGCAAATGTTTTGGTTAAGGGAGGAAAAACATTTCTAATTACATTGTTAAGCCTGTTTTATACAGTGTGTATTATTTATTTTGCCTTTTAAAAATAGCAAGAACTACACGAAAGCATATTGAACCCATTTCCCCAAACATAAACATATTTAATTTCATACAAGGTAAGATCCAAGGCAAGAGCAATGGCTCAGTAATTAGAGGTCTGATTATTTCTATATTTATGAAGCATTCTTAGGCAGAAGGCGGCCTACAGCTCCACAAGTGGATGGCCTGGGAGGCTTATTAATTGCTCCAGCATGGCCTCGCAACACACAATGTGTTTGGATAGGTGTTTCTTGTAAAGAGAACACAAAAAGCCTTTGTAACGATTCACTTTGGCCACTGCTGACTCAATTGGGGAAGGAAACCAGAGTAAATACAAAAAAGCCATTGTCTTTTCTTCCAGCTCCAACACCAGTCCAGTCGAAGATATTACATAACTCCGCTCTACGGTATCTTGTCTCTTACAATATGAACGTGGATACTGTAAGGTGATATGTAGGAGGTTGAAAAGCTGCATTGTTAGGGCGATGTGTTGTATTGTTCATTCAAATTACGTTCGCCTTATTCATTGCTAATATTGAATGTCTAATCCAAATTCAGGATTTTGGAATTTAAGTGTAGTTGGGCTAACTAACAAAACAGCTAAATAAACAGTTTGAATTAAGTGTACATACTTTAGTATTTGTCTGTTGGATGTGTGTCTTTAAGGGGTGTGGCCTAGTGAGTGCAGGAGCGAGAAATCAGGAGCTGGAGTCGGTTTGATTGGTTAGTCTGGGTGTGAGTTGAGGCCAACAGCAGCTCCTTGCAAGTGTTCTCATTTTTATCTCCCCTTTAATGAACAGCAGAAGGTGCATCGCCGACGGTGGCTGTCTTTACCCACATGCGAGGGCATTACTGGGCACTCCATTTTTTTTTCACTTCTATGCAGATGACACACAGTTATATCTAGCAGTGTCTCCAGATGACTACAGTTCAATTGAGGTGTTGTGTCACTGTCTAAAACAGATAAATATCTGGATGAGCCAAAAATGTTCTTCAATTAAACCACAACTAAACTGAGATAATTGTTTTTGGCAATAAAGAAAAGAGGATTGCTGTTAGTAAATACCTGGAGTCACTCTCTTTAAAAACCAAAGACCAAGTCCGAAACCTTGGTGTTCTGATAGATTCTGACCTGACTTTCAACAGTCATATCAAATCAATTACTAAAACTGCCTTCTACCATCTGAAGAACATATCCAGAGTGAAGGCTTGCATGTGTCGAGCAGACCAGGAGAAGCTCCTCCATGCTTTTATCTCAAGTAGACTTGACTATTGTAACGGTCTTCTGACTGGACTCCCTAAAAAGAGCATTAAACAGCTGCAGTTCATTCAGAATGCTGCAGCTCGCGTTCTGACCAGAAGAAAGTGGTCAGAGCATATTACTCCAATTCTAAAGTCTTTACAGTGGCTTCCAGTCAGCTTCAGAATAGATTTTAAAGTTCTGCTACTGCTCTATAAATCACTAAGCGGTTTAGGTCCTGAATACATGAATGAAATGCTAATGGGATATAAACCCAGTAGGTCTCTGAGATCGACAGACTGAGGTCAAATAGTGGATCCCAGAGTCCAAAGCAAACATGGTGAAGCAGCATTTAGCTATTATGCTGCACACAAATGAATAAGTTGCCAAGAGAAGTGACGTCAACCCCAAGTATGCATGTTTTTAAGTCCAGGTTAAAAACTCTTCTTTTTTTCCTATGCTTTCGACAGCATTTCCACTTTTAAATGATATTTCTTGCACTGTACGCTGTTTTAATTGTATTTTTATTTTATTTTATGTTTTCTCTCTTTGTTCTAAATGTTTATAAGCTGTTTTTTTCTTTGTTTTTAAATGCTGTTAATCGTGTAAAGCACATTGAGTTACCTTGTGTATGAAATGCGCTATATAAATAAATTTGCTTTGCTTTGTTTTGCTTCCCTCCGGCGGTGGCATAGCTAAAGCTCACACGTAACTCGGGTTTTCGCTCATGACACAAAGCAAAAAAAATAAACCAAGTGATGGCTTGTTACTCAAAAAATAACCTGTGATTGCTACGTCTGCCTCCACACAGGAGCGATTCAAACTCCAAATCTTAGAACTGTGAGCCAGACATGCTAACCACTTCACCACCCTGTTGTTGAATCCCATTAGATCAGACAAAGAGAACTGTGTCTTTGGAGTCAGCCTGTCTTTCACCCAAAGGGGATTTCCTTAGTGAGGCCAATTCCAGCGTGTACTCACAGAGCGACCCAATGACCGTGCAGGGGAGGTCACCGGTCCAGACTTTTTATGGCCATGTCTGCCTCCTGCCTGAAATAGTATAGGTCGGATAGAACAGTAATGAAAAGCACCAAATGGTGAGGCTCAGGACGAGGCTTCTGCTGCTGCTCCGTTGCCCTCCGGGCTGGGGCTGACAAAGGCATCAAGACAATGACAGCCAAATATTAGAGGTGAACAAAACCACAAAGCATGTTGGACGGAGACAGGAGCAAAAGGTGACAGAGGACTCAAACCTACCCGCTAAATAAAAGAGCAATTTAGCACCTCTATGGGTTCTGGATCTCCCGTGCTGCACCTGTGCGGGGGAACTCATCATTGCAACCTTTTGTAGCAAGAGCCTTTCAACACATCCCATAACAGGAAAAAATGGTGGGAAAACACGCTATGCAACATACAGTGCATCTGGGAAGTATTCACAGCGCTTTACCTTTTCCACATTTTGCAGTTTTACAGCCTTGTTTCCAAATGGAATTGTTTACCCCTCAAAACGCTACACACAGCAGTTTCCTTAGTGTTTCACATTATGGGGTGTTGTGTAGGGAACTTTGAGAGAAAAAAAAGAACTTTAGGGGGTGTCTCAGTGGACAACTGGTTAGCACATCAGCCTCAAAGTTCTGAGGACCCGCGTTCAAATCCGGCCTCACCTGTGTTGAGTTTGCATGTTCTCCCCGTGCTTGCATGGGTTTTCTCCGGTTTCCTCCCACATCCAAAAAACATGCATGGTAGCAGACATTCCAACAGCTTCTTACCCCTTGCCATCAACTTCTTAAACAGCTAACCTACAATTCCATTGCAACATGCTGCCAATTTTGTTTGTCTTGAGTTTGTTGTCACATTTCTGTCTGCCCAATTATACATTACTCGTGCACTCACTGTGGTAGTCTCGCCACGCTGCACTATTTGTATCTGTTCTTGACCAATACTGGCCATTCATGCCAGAGTAGGATCTGCAACACTTGCACACTGATTGAGGAGTATCTGCAACATTTGCACAATCAACATTGTCCCATATTATCGCGCTACTTGTCACTTTAAACTGCATACATTCCTTGAAGTCTCGGCGCCCTTTGCACAATGGTCATTGCACCGGACTATGGCTATATTAGTCATTCAAAGTGCTAGAGGACTTGTCAAAAAATAAAAAAACAATTGTACCGGCAACCTTTTATTGCTCAGTGACTGTTTTTCTCAATGTCTTTATGTCTCTGTCAATTGTCTGTTGTCGTACTAGAGCGGCTCCAATTACCGGAGACAAATTCCTTGTGTGTTTTTTGGACATACTTGGGAAAATAAAGATCATTCTGATTCCGAAATGTTTGTTTGTTTATATGTGCCCTGCGATTGGCTGGTGACAAGTTCAGGGTGTACCCTGGCTCTCGCCCGCAGTTAGCTGGGATAGGCTCCAGCACGCCCGCGACCCTAGTGAGGAGAAGCGGAAAGGAAGATGAATGAATGAATGAAATCAGGCTGTAACATAACGTGAACAATTTCTCTATGTACAGGGCTTTAGATATTAAAAATAAATGTCTTATATAGACATAAATTTGACATCACACAGAAGTGTTGTTAACAACCTTGCCAAATTTGAATAATCAAAAACATCACCAAGTATATAAAATGAGGCTTCAAAAGCGTGGAGAAAAAAAAAATAATTAAGCCATTGTCTTCCTTCTCAAACACTGCGAATGTCTTGCTGAATGCATGAAACCACACCCCACTGCAAAATGGATGCGACTTTGTCTAGCATTTTTCTAATGTCTATACATCCCTACATGTTTGAGCAGTGAAATTATATCATCTTAAAGCCTGTGGTGGCTGGAATATACTGTATCTCACCGCGTGGTCTCGGGGGCTTTAGACACCACGACGAGAGGGGGTAGCCACCAGCTAGCTCGCGACCTAACAGGCTATGGTTGAGTACTATAACTCACTAACTCGCAATTGCACCCGATAACCACTGATACGAACAAAATTGCTCAAGTTCTTATGTAGACGAAGAAGGGAGGACTCACGTTAGACTCTAAAGCGCATCACTTGGGACCGTTTTAGACACTCCCCAAAAAATCAGGAAGACTGAAATCCTGAAAGACAGTTAAGCCCTAAATCTCCACAACTGAGTACTACATACTGTAAATCTCAGTCTTTATACATGTTCAGCAATGACCTTCAAACATGTACAATGTAGTTAGAAACAAATCTCTGAATGTATTTGATTAAAAAAAAAAAACATGTTTATTTTAGCGGTGTAACAGTGAGCCAAAAATGATGGTTCGGGAAGTACCTTGGCTTTAAGGTCACATTTCACTCAAAATTGTCAGTAGGTGTGAATGTGAGTGTGAATGCTTGTTTGTGTATATATGCCCTGCAATTGACAGCCGACCAATCCTGGGTATAATTGGCCTCTCATCACAAAGTCAGTTGAAATAGGTTCAGGCTCAACTGCTACCCACATGCCAATAAGGACAAGTGCCATAAAAAAACGACAGAAATATGATAATAAATCATTATTTGCCTTACTAATGGCTTCAACGCCCTGAATCCGCACGTGAAATTCACATTAGTGCTGCACATATTTCCTTGGAAGCCTGTTGTGATTATTGCATGTACAAATGTCGTTTTTGGGAGAACATTCAAGGCTCACTCTAAGTTTTTGTAGAACCACAAATGATTACTTTGGATGGAGTCTAACCTTAAAATCGCAGGCTGTTGTACAGCTTGGGTAGTTAAGAAGTCATTTGTACTTTAAATAATAGACAAAAATACACAAGGATTTATTGAGTCTGACATGCCAGCTCTAACAGCCCACCCACTCTCCCTTCCTTGACAAAAAGCGAGGACATCAGGGTGGGGGTGGGGGGTATACGGGGGTCAATTGTATGTGCTCAGTCACTGCACTGTCATGAAAGCAGCTCATCACCAACCGGCTCCCAATTTCCACACCGGACTACATCTGTTTGGGGAATGTAAAGTGAGGCAGCAGGAGGGAAGTTCTACAGGATTAGGTCTGCTCATACTGTAAATTCATCATTCGCCGGACAGCGGGAGTTGTACAGTACAGCAGGGAGGAACAAAGGGGGGGAGGCGTTGCACTGTAAAAAATGAGAGTGGTAAATATAGTCCACGACAATCATCTAAAATTTACATTATTATTTTAGATTGGTATAGTACCCTAAAAATTAGGGTACATTTTACCTACACGACCTATTTGACAACAGTAAAAAGAGTTACCAAGAAAAAATTAGTAAAATCCACTTAAAAGTCATTGGTACTCCAATATGCATCACAGTGACGCATGCAGGCCCCACTAATTGGCTGACGTGTCATCGGCTCATCAGCACAAAATGGCGTCGCCCATCGGTGACAACTCATCACTCTGGTTGTTAGCTAGCGAATCAGCACAAAAGCAAACAGAACAACAAAGAAAAATGCACTATATGCTAAAACAAGCTTAGCTAAATCTTGATCATTACTTAGATTTGTTCCTGCTTGTATTATGAGTGTGTCAGGTAAGGTTAGCAGGCTATATGTGCATTTCATTTCATAAAACTGTGCCTGGGGATTTTATGGAAAAGAAACATTTCTCAGCCATGCTCATTATAATGTGGAGGATGTCTGTGTAGACATCTCACTGATTGGCTACTTGAGTCTTTCTATAAGTCAATTGACACTACACTTGCTTTGAAAGACTTGATACTGCCAAAATAGGCAGACCTGCATCGGTGAAATAAATATAATAAGAGAGAACATGGATGTTAAGGAACACAAAGTATACTAGCCCCCACCTCAACTCAGGTGCTGTGGTTGAAATGTAATCAGAAATGTGTGGTAAACTTTATCCAAGTATTTCATCGCTATTGAATTAAGGCATTCTTCACCCAAAATATGTGGTTTAAATTTACCCAATTAAAGTGGCTGCAAATTGTTACCCTAAATTTATTGGGTAAATTCTATAGGTTGTTTTTCCCAATTTCTCGAGCGTTCTTTCCTTTTACATTAGGATTAACCACACAGTTGAGAGATTCTGAGGTATTATGGAAAATGTCCTTTTCCAATGCTTTTCCTATACAGATAGTTGGGTCTCAACAGTGTCTGCCCAACCATCAAGTGTAAGATTACACAACCAAGTAAATCTTTTGTGAGGTATCCATTTGCAAATATGTGCCGATCTGAATGTTGCCGAATTGTGATGTCACAATTAAGCTAATTTACTGTCCCCACATCTAGTTTCTCTGCCATAGCCAAAAGGTAAGAAGAGCTGCTCTGTGAGCGCAGATTAGCGTTAGCTAACTGTGTTAGCTTCTAATAAGCAGGACTTACCCCCCAAAATACCTTTGCAATGACTTGATTTGGAAAATTGGAAGAATGCAACCCCAAAAAATTCCATCCATCCATCCATTTTCTACCGCTTATCCGAGGTCGGGTCGTGGGGGCAGTAGCTTTAGCAGGGACGCCCAGACTTCCCTCTCGCCAGCCACTTCATCCAGCTCTTCCAGGGGTTCCCGAGGCGTTCCCAGGCCAGCCGAAGGACGTAGTCTCTCCGGCGTGTCCTGGGTCATCCCCGGGGTCTCCTCCCGGTGGGACGTGCCCGGAACACCTAACCAGGGAGGCGTCCGGGAGGCATCCGAATCAGATGCCCCAGCCACCTCATCTGGCTCCTCTCGATGTGAAGGAGCAGCGGATCTACTCTGAGATCCTCCCGGATGACCGAGCTTCTCACCCTATCTTTAAGGGAGAGCCCGGACACCCTGCGGAGGAAACTCTTTTCGGCCGCTTGTATCCTGGATCTTGTTCTTTCGGTCAGGACGACATTTGTACATGCAATAATCACAACAGGCTTCCAAGGAAATATGTGCAGCACTAATGTGAATTTCACGTGCGGATTCAGGGCGTTGAAGCCATTAGTAAGGCAAATAATGATTTATTATCATATTTCTGTCGTTTTTTTATGGCACTTGTCCTTATTGGCATGTGGGTGGCAGGTGAGCCTGAACCTATTTCAACTGACTTTGGAATGAGAGGCCAATTATACCCAGGATTGGTCGGCTGTCAATTGCAGGGCATATATACACAAACAAGCATTCACACTCACATTCACACCTACTGACAATTTTGAGTGAAATGTGACCTTAAAGCCAAGGTACTTCCCGAACCATCATTTTTGGCTCACTGTTACACCGCTAAAATAAAATTATTTTTTTTTTGTATCAAATACATTCAGAGATTTGTTTTTAAGTACGTTGTACATGTTTGAAGGTCATTGCTGAACATGTATAAAGACTGAGATTTACAGTATGTAGTACTCAGTTGTGGAGATTTAGGGCTTAACTGTCTTTCAGGATTTCAGTCTTCCTGATTTTTTGGGGAGTGTCTAAAACGGTGCCAAGTGATGCACTTTAGAGTCTAACGTGAGTCCTCCCTTCTTCGTCTACGTAAGAACTTGAGCAATTTTGTTCGTATCAGTGGTTATCGGGTGCAATTGCGAGTTAGTGAGTTATAGTACTCAACCATAGCCTGTTAGGTCGCGAGCTAGCTGGTGGCTACCCCCTCTCGTCGTGGTGTCTAAAGCCCCCGAGACCACGCGGTGAGATACAGTATATTCCAGCCACCACAGGCTTTAAGATGATATAATTTCACTGCTCAAACATGTAGGGATGTATAGACATTAGAAAGATGCTAGACAAAGTCGCATCCATTTTGCAGTGGGGTGTGGTTTCATGCATTCAGCAACACATTCGCAGTGTTTGAGAAGGAAGACAATGGCTTAGTTTTTTTTTCCACGCTTTTGAAGCCTCATTTTATATACTTGGTGATGTTTTTGATTATTCAAATTTGGCAAGGTTGTTAACAACACTTCTGTGTGATGTCAAATTTACAAGACATTTATTTTTTAATATCTAAAGCCCTGTAGATAGAGAAATTGTTCACTTCAACCCCAGAGATAGGAGAGCCCACCTCAGAGAACCCAGACTCTGCTCCCTCTTGGGAAGGCGTGTCGGGGAAATTGAGGAGGTCTTCGAAGTATTCTCCCCACCGGCTCACAACGAGGTCAGCAGCGCCCCATCCCCACTATACACAGTGTTGATGGTGCACTGCTTCCCCCTCCTGAGACACCGGATGGTGGACCAGAATTTCCTCGAAGCTGTCCCAAAGTCTTTCTCCATGGGCTCACCGAACTCCTCCCATGCAACAAGTTTTTGCTTCCAAAGCTGCATTCCACTTGGCTAGCTTGTACCCATCAGCTGCCTCAGGAGTCCCACATGCCAAAAAGGCCCGATAGGACTCCTTCTTCAGTTTGACGGCATCCCTCACCGTTGGTGTCCACCAACGGGTTCGGGGATTGGTGCCATAACAGGCACCAACCACCTTACGGCCACAGTTCCGGTCAGCCGCCTCAGCAATGGAGGCGCAGAACATGGTCCACTCGGACTCGATGTCCTCCGCCTCCCCCAGAAAATGAGCAAAGTTCTGTCGGAGGTGGGAGTTGAAACTCCTTCTGACAGGGGATTCTGCCAGATGTTCCCAGCAGACCCTCACAATACGTTTGGGCCTGCCACGTCAGACCGGCATCTTCCCCCACCATCGGAGCCAACTCACTACCAGGTGGTGATCAGTTGACAGCTCCGCCCCTCTCTTTACCCGAGTGTCCAAGACATGCGGCCGCAAGTCCGATGACACGACCACAAAGTCAATCGTCGAACTGTGACCTAGGGTGTCCTGGTGCCAAGTGCACGTGCGGTACCCTTATGCTTGAACATGGTGTTCGTTATGGACAATCCGTGATGAGCAGAGAAGTCCAATAACAGAACACCGCTCGGGTTCTGATCGGGGGGGCCGTTCCTCCCAATCACGCCCTTCCAGGTCTCACTGTCATTGCCCACGTGAGCATTGAAGTCCCCCAGCAGAACGATGGAGTACCCAGCGGGAGCGCTCTCCAGCACCCCCTCCAAGGACTCCAAAAAGGGTGGGTACTCTGAACTGCTGTTTGGTCCATAGGCACAAACAACAGTCAGGACCCGTCCCCCCACCCAAAGGCGGAGGGAGGCTACCCTCTCGTCCACCGGGGTGAACCCCAACGTACAGGCGCCGAGCCGGGAAGCAATAAGTATACCCACCCCTACTGCTGTTTGGTGCATAGGCACAAACAACAGTCAGGACCCGTCCCCCCACCCGAAGGCGGAGGGAGGCTACCCTCTCGTCCACCGGGGTGAACCCCAACGTACAGGCGCCGAGCCGGGCAGCAATAAGTATACCCACCCCTACTGCTGTTTGGTGCATAGGCACAAACAACAGTCAGGACCCGTCCCCCCACCCGAAGGCGGAGGGAGGCTACTCTCTCGTCCACCGGGGTGAACCCCAACGTACAGGCGCCGAGCCGGGCAGCAATAAGTATACCCACCCCTATTCGGCGCCTCTCACCGTGGGCAACTCCAGAGTGGAAGAGAGTCCAACCCCTTTCGAGAGGACTGGTACCAGAACCCAAGCTGTGCGTGGAGGCGAGTCCGACTATATCTAGTCGGAACTTCTCGACCTCACACACCAGCTCGGGCTCCTTCCCTGCCAGGAAGGTGACATTCCACGTCCCTAGACCCAGCTTGGGCCACCGCCCAGCTCGCACTGCACCCAACCTCTATGGCCCCTCCCACAGGTGGTGAGCCCATGGGAAGGGGCACCCACGTTACGCTTTCGGGCTGTGCCCGGCCGGGCCCCATGGGTACAGGCGCTCGCCTTTGAGCCCCACCTCCGGGCCTGGCTCCTGAGGGGGGCCCCAGTGACCCGCGTCCAGGCAAGGGAAACCTGAATCCATTTATTGTACTCGTCATAGGGGATTTTGGAGCTGTGCTTTGTCTAGTCCCTCACCTAGGACCTGTTTGCCATGGGTGACCCTGCCAGGGGCATAAAGCCCCAGACAACTTAGCTCCTAGGATCATTGGGACACACAAACCCCTCCACCACGATAAGGTGACGGCTCAAGGAGGGGCAAAAAATTCCAATTACTCATTTTTCGATTAGCCATTTTATTCCATTTTGACTAAGTGAAGCATATATACTCTAATCTTTCAAATCAATGTACGTATTTGAAATGAATATCTTTAGTTGGGCACTTACTGCATCTTACATTCAGCAGCTAGCTCATTCTGTAGAGAGGGATTTAATGTTTTATGGCTGCAATAAAATCTGGGGGATTTCTATCTTGGTCATCTATATGGCAATGGTTACTTCTTATGGATGTTTGTTTTTACAGAAATGGTGGTTTTCCTCAGATTTGAGTTGATTCCAAACATCTGTCAAATCTATCAGAATGTTATTTAGGTCTGGTACACACAAGGATTTTTCAAATCTTAAAATATTGTTTATCTGTTACAGAGGAAGGTAAAGAAGGTGCAAAATTTGGCAATTAAACAGTTTTGCTCATGCTGTGTGTGCTGTGCTCTGATAATTTCAACACAGAACACCACACACATTCAAATCTCGCGTGATCAAACGTCATCGAACAGAAATGAAGACGAAAACACTACTGGATATGTTGCACCGATGTTTCCCTGAGTGTTGCCAAAGGGACTGGAGGCGGGAGTGTTATATGATAGTGACGCCATCAATAAAAAGAATTGCTGATGAACCCATTTATATGAAATACGACATCGGGCAGGAGATGTTTGTTTTTATTTCCGGCTGCTTCCTTGTTCCTCAGTCAGGGCGGTTCTTTATTGGGAACATTCCATTTAAGTCACAATCCACGGCGTCATCAGAATCGGAATCAGAAGCATCTTATTTTGCCAAGTATGTCCAAAAAAACACACACAAGGAATTTGTTTCCGGTAGTTGGTCATGACACAGGAGGAGTCGACTTTCCCCACACACGAAGATTTTTGGTCATAATATTTAATATTTAACATTGCCGGCCCTGACCCATTTCGGACCCTATTATTGTGACAAAGTCACTCTTAACACACTTTAGACCACAGAATAATCTTATAGGATAATCTTATAAAACATGACCGTCTGACGTCCTTGGTCAGGCACGGGCAAAATTGGGACAGATACAGCCCGATTATCTTTGTTTACCAGGCCCAAGATACCTGGGAACTATTTGAAATTGTGAAAAAATGCACAGTTTCCTTTAAAAGACATTATCTCGAAGGATGCTTGCTTTGTGTCACCTCAACCGGCTTAATTTACAACAATTCGAGTCGTCGCAGCTGGGTACTCTGTAACTATCCAGCGCTGCGATGACAACCAATAAAATGCCTGTCAGGCTTTCACCCGTGACTAGGGATGTCAAGAGTGAGGAGTGTGTGTGTGTGCGTGCGGCTGGGTGGGGGTTGGGTGGGTGGTGGGGTGGCGGTGTCACCCACAGTCTCCTCTGGAAGATAAGTGTGATCCCCTGTGAGGACCTTCACGCGCAGACCTGCCAGCTTCCTGCAGACACCTCTTCCTCCCTCCGCTTCCTCGTGTTATCGTAGCACGGGGCGTCCAAGAGCAGACCTTTTGTGGCTGGCGGCCCCCTGTCTTCCGCCAGCACACGTGTGCGTCACATTATCTGCCGAGGGGCCCTAGACGTGGTATCCTGCGGGGCCGGGGGAGGGTCCACTCATCGGCAGTGGAAACAGGAAAGGGAAGTGGACGCAAGCAGGATTAGGTGAGAGAATGGAAGGAACAGAGTACAATATCTCTCTTCTGTCTGCCGTTCATAACTTATAAACAACAATGTCATATTTTCGAAACTGTAAAAGGGGGAGGGGGGAAAAAAAATCGAAATGACTGCCGACTTCTAGACAATACTAGCAACTGTCCTCCCTCCTGGGAGGATTCCTGTGGCGCTTCTTTGTCTGTCTATCCATCAACTTTAGCAGCATTAGGAAACATCAACTGGGCGCATTTAAAGATGTTGGGGGTGGAGCATGAAGGCCAAAGCAGGACATATTACATTTAAGGGGGCAATCCCATATTTTACAAAAGAGAATTTTTTTTCACAATTTAAAACAGTTCCCAAGTGTTTCCATAAAATGTCAGTGACATGCTTTTAACAAAATACTGTAAGCCATTACAGCACTTTTGAGCCTTGCTGAAATCAGCCCGTTTTTCCTTTCTCATTCAATTGAGGTCACCCGCCCCAACCAGTGTTCGATTGTTTACTCTATGTTTGATTTTTTTTTTTATTGTTTTCATTTTCAAAACAAATGTTCAACTCATATTTTATCTATGCAGAAAAACATGTCTTGAGCAAGCTGTTTTATTTGATCAGATTCTAACATTGGTGCGTGTGTGCAAGGAGAAGAAAGTCAAACTTGGAAAAATTTATGTATTTTCTTGCAATTTGACTGAGGTAATGGATAAACAATTTTGGACCGTAAAACTGAATTGTCTTTTAAAGGAGGCATTTTTTCACAGTTGAAAACAGTTGCCAGTTTGTCTTAATGATATAAGTTGAATACTGACTCGGGAAAGGTGTCAATTGTGGTCTTGTTGGACCTCAGTGCGGCTTTTGATACGGTGGATCATAATTTACTGCTGAACAGGTTGGAAACATGGTTAGGACCAAATGGAACAGTCCTTAAATGGTTTTTTGTAACCATCGGAAGTGTTCAATCTCATCGAATGGCAATGACCTATGGGGTCCCTCAAGGGTCAGTTCTTGGACCCCTCCTGTTCAGTCTGTATATGCTACCCTTGGGTCAAATTCTTCAGAACTTTAATTTTGACTATCATAGCTATGCAGATGACAGACACACAGTTATATGTAGCAGTGTTTCCAGATGACAAGTTCAATTGAGGTGTTGTGTCACTGTCTAAAACAGATAAATAAATGAATGAGCCAAAATTTTCTTCAATTAAGCTCATTCAGAAAACTGCAGCTCGGGTTCTGACCGGAACAAAGAGGTCAGAGCATATTACTCCAATTCTAAAGTCTTTACAGTGGCTTCCAGTCAGCTTTAGAATAGATTTTAAAGTTCTGCTACTGGTCTATAAATCACTAAATGGTTTAGGTCCTGAATACATGAAAGAAATGCTAATGGAATATAAACTCAGTAGGGCTCTGAGATCGACAGACTCAGATCAACTAGTGGAGCACAGAGTCCAAAGCAAACATGGTGAAGCAGCATTTCGCTATTATGCTGCACACAAATGGAACAAGTTGCCAACAGAAGTGACGTCAGAAGTGAAGTGTGAATGTTTTTAAGTCCAGGTTAAAAAATATTATTTTTTCTCCTCCTTTTTAGAGTATTTACACTTTTAAATTGTATTTTAAATAAATTAGCTTTGCTTTGCTTTAACATGAGCGTGACATACGTTCGTCAAAATACAGCCAAGGAACAAGATTTACTGCACGCTTTTCACACTCACTGGAATCATTAAAATATTGGAAAAAAAGTATTCACAACTGTGGATGAATGCATCGTTTGTGTGTGTGGTGTGCTGTGTTGGTCATCTGGAGAACACTGCACGTTATAAGAAGAGTAATACAACAATTTCCGATTTTTCCCTCGTCATACATGACGGTTTGGGTGTCTCACATTTATAAAAAAAATCGGTTAGGATATGATGTCTATGTGTGTACCCCGCAGAACTGGCTATCGTTTCATGTCACAATCATGGTGCGATCGTAAATATTAAACAGGATTAACATTTACGATTGTGACCCCTGACTGTTTTGCGAGCAGATCGGGTAGGAAAAATTACTCTGAGACAACCAACACTACAGGATAATCGCTCAGGATAAACTAAACATCCAATAATCAAGTCTTTGCTGACTTTGATCAGATAGGATGGAAAATGCTCAATACGTGTACCTCACTTTATCAGGTGGAGAATTAAATGGGCACAATCTGCATACATGTGTACGTTCATGTTGGCCAGTGACTTGGGAGGAGCAAGAGTGGATAAGTCAAGTCGGGCCACAATGCGACTGGGTACACTTAACGGGGCTGGCAGCTCTTATTTCAATGGATGCCAGAGTAGAGCTCAACTTTGAAGGCTTCGAACCCGAGGCAATGGCTGTGGCATTTGACTCGTAGCTTTAAAAAAAAAAAAAATAAAATAAAAAAAAATAAAAAGAAGTTGCGTCAGACCTCCGGGGTCACAGGGATCACTTCTTGCAGCTGAAAATAACCAGTAGCTAACCACGATTTGGGGAATCTAAGAGAGGCCTGACATGAGCAGGTGCCCTGAGGTGCAACACAGACAGCTACAGAGAAGGTCAGCGACCTTGGACCATGGAGAATGTCTTTAGCTTTCTCCATTTTTTTTTTTTTTTTCATTTAAACCGCAGGGCCTGCTTTCAGATAGCAGAAATGTTCCTTAGCTTCAGCTACACTGGTGAACAGTAACAAGTGTGTTGTAAAAACGCTGCACGAACGACGTTTCGTAAGCTGCAAATCCTTCATGAATCGTTTCCTCGAACCTTTGCTCCATTATCTGCGCCAAAATGTTCTGCAGAAACTTACTTAACGGCCAATCCTTCCTTTCTAAAATCTTTAACACTGCACCTCAGTGTGTCCTAACCAGTCTTGGGAAGATTACTATGGAAATGTAGTTGGTTACAATCAGAACTTACAAGTTACCCTGCTGAAAATGTAATATTACTGTAACTCTTTTATTATTTTCTCAGCGTAATGTAACTGACTACATATAATTACATTTTGATTACTTTTCTTTACAGCAAGTCCTCGATTTACAAACGAGTTCCGTTCCTACACTGACGGCGTAACACGATTTTCCGTGTAAGTCGGATTTCACCGTTAAAGTCGAAATTTACGGCGAAATACTTCTGTTACAGGTATTGTCCCACGTGATTGTGACAGCAAGCTCAGTGTGTGTGGGCGTGTGCGTTGACGTGTGAGTGAGACGGGACTGCGAATGAGGAAGGAGTGCGCGCAGGTGCGAGTGTGTACAGTGGCAAGTGTGGTGACGGCGACCGGGGAAGAGTAGCGATTAGCGGAGGACCCGTTGACGTTGAATGTGCAGAGGAGCTAATAAAGCCATTAAAGCAGCAAATCGGTGCTTCGAGCCTTTATTGTTGCCGCCACCCAGCTCAGTTGTGCAACGAGAGAAGGGAGTTAACCCCTGCGGCTCCCGACCGCGGTCAGGTGACCGTAGCAGGAAAGGTTAACACTTATGTGTAAAGAAACTAAAATACATTCAAGTAAAAAAATAAGATGCTGCACTTGTAAAAAGAAGGGCGAAAAAGGCAGAGATACCCCCGCCGCACAAACACAGACAAGCACTATGCACTAGCTAAGCAGAAACACTATGGTGCTGGGACAAAATGGCGCACGAGGCACGGGCGTCGTAAAGTCGAAACGTCGTAGGTCGAGTGCGTCGTAACTCGAGGACTTCCTGTATTATGAATGAATGCATCAACTTGGACGTTTCCTCTAAAGGAGTGGATTGTTCTTTACACAAATAATAAACTGATGTAATGGAAAATACATCATTAAAAAAATGTGTTGCATTATGTGTGTACAGCTTGTGGCCTCATATGGTAATCAGAGAAGTGAATGTAATGTAAATGTAATTGAAATTGTAATCGAGGAAATTTCCAAAAGAAACTGAAATCTACACATTTTCTCCCAGTAAATTTTGTAATTAAAGTGTGTAATCAAGTTACATGTAATTAGTTACTCACACATTTTACATTACAAAAATCTCACAGCACAGCACCAAAACAAAAATGTCACAAAAGGTTTCCACTTAACTGAAATAATAAATATGAACTTGTCTCTATTTACTCACTATTCTACTTCGTGTGAAATCTGGGCCTTAGTTGAACCCAAAGCTATTATAAAGCTGGCAACATTGTGGTTACGCAGATTTTAACTTTTGCTTTCTCGGGGAATGGAATGTAATTGATCTGCCTGTCACCTTATGTCGATGGCATAGATATATGAAAAAAGATATATTATTTGTAGTAAATAAATAATTTTAGTGAAATTGGATAATTGCCTGCCGCACGCCTATTGATCTCGCATGCCACACGTGGCTGGTACAGTGAACCCTTGCTATTTGCGAGCAAGCCAAAATATGTTTGGCGAACATTCGCGAGTAATAGCCCACCCCATAAAAATGTTTCTAATTGCCCCATATTAATATTTTAAACTCTAAATATACCCCAAACTATGATCCCGAAACAGATTGGTCTTCAGTCTTACAAATGTCCCCTAATAAATGGTTTGCAGGTTGGAAAACATATAGCGAGGCCCTCCGTGTCGATGTCAATTACAAACTTTCCATTTTATGAGGGTTTTAACTCATTGGTACATATAAAAATGCTACCCTATTTATTAATAAATCATTATTACGTCATTACTGTACTTACTGTTTTTAAAACATTGTATATCGCAAACGACTATCTTTAGTTGGGCTCTGACTCTGTCTTAGACTGAACAGCTAGCCATTAGCAGCTGATCAGCTGTTAACTTCCGCCACTGCCATTAGCCATCCAAACCTTTCTCTGCATCCTCTTGAGACGTTTGCCGCACCGCCTTCTGCTGTGCAACCCCACAAGAAGCTTCGGCTTCCTGTCAGATCTCTACTAGAAACTTTCCGCACACTGCTGTTTGCTGTCAAGCCCGCTGGCGAAAAGCTGGTGGACAACATGAGCTACTCGTTCCCCAACATGGCTATTTAGAAGTAGCAGGGTGCTTGAGCGGCATCTTAGAGTTACAGAAAGCACAAATAGATAGATAGTTTTTCATTGAATAGTTGTTATTTAGGTTCCACAGGGGGAAAAAATCCCTAGTAGGTGAGTTCACGAATGGTGAAATACAAATGGGCGGGGGTTCGCTGTAGTTCCTGGTTTCGTGGTTGGGGGTGTTAATTTCATTTCATCATCAACTGCAGAAAGGACCTGGCATCTCTCAGTCAGTGGGAATATGTATTTTCATAAGGATTTTAGATTTTAGTTGCTTTTCTTAATCATTTATTTCCACAAATAGGCTATATAAATAGGCTATATACAGTATACATGGAAAACATAATTTTAGTATTTACTTTTTAAAAAGTAAAATAAAACTATACACATTTATTGAGTTCATTGGAAAATACGTTTCAGAAGGCCAATTCTGGCCAAATTTCGATATTAAAAAATCATTTTTAGTTTATGTAAAATGTGTATTTCTTGAGATTGTAAATTTGGGGTTTTTGTAATCTGTAAACTATAATCATTGTGAAATTATTAAATATTCCTCTTAAATATATATAAAACGTTTGAGAACCATATACTAGTTTATTGTTTCCTGCTACTGCTACTGCTACTTCAACAAGCAGAAAGTTATGTTCTACAGTTGCTGACACGAAACCAGCAGATCACTGTTGATAACGAAGGGAAAAAAGTAGCACAAGTTTACTGGCCACAAAGTCAATCACAAGAGTCGCTTTCAGTCAACCATTAAAGAAACTCTTAGGGCATCCCACTGACTCCTTGAGTTTCACCTAAAAGAATGCCATCACAGGTGGTCTTTGTGACATTATGTCACCAGGACCATATAGAATTACTCGAGTAGCTCACAGAAGTCAGCGCAGGAAAGCCCTGGGCCTTGTGTGTGACACCAGCAGGTGCTCTTTATTACCACGCCACCTTTGGCACTGCACGGCTAATGAAAATGTTTGCTTTAACAAGCACGCGAGAAGATCTATATCTTGTCCCACTTCTCCCGTACACCTGCACAATCCAATAAGATCCAAAATGAGATAAGTTAACATTGACTGGCTGGCAGAGGTGAGGATATTTGAATCTGTTTGTACATTTGTAACAAAATGCCATGGTAATTTAGCAGAACTGCATGGGATCAGATAATTACTTTCTCGTACACAATGTTCTCTGTAACTGTAAACAACTTATATGCCATATTTTACAAGTTTCTTATAAATGACAACGAGATAAAATAAAATAAAACAAATCTTCCACAACAATTTTTTCTACATTTAAAATGTGATATATATAATGGAAATTTTACTTTTTAAATGCTGGCATACAAAAAGTACTTTTGTTGTATTCAAAATTGTTAAAAATCTTTTCGCTCTTTTCAATTTAAGGAAAACCCAACTTTATCCAAAACTTTGACTATGACATTTTCTGCTTCACACAAAATAAAATAAAATATTTAAAGGTGACAATGGTGTTGTTTTTATTATTATTATTATTATTATTATTATTATTTAATTGCTTGTATACAAACACACCCCGTGGTACAGGGGGGCTTTGGGCGAGCAGCGGCTCACTTACATGAAACATGACTGCCCACTCAAAACAGGCTAATTTCACAAGCTTCAAAAGAGAGGGTAAAAAAAAAAACATGCTCTGTTATTCTTGAACCTTAGATTTTTGTTTTTGTTTTGTATATACCAAAATATGTTGCAGACATCTTATTAAGACAACAGGGAACTGTTTTAAATTGTGGAATGAATGCATACTATGTCTCAAATGGACACACACGTACAAGAAGGGAAAATGTTTAGTTGTATCTAAGTGTCTAAACTTATTATTAATGAATAGTCAATCATATGGTATGCATACTTTAGGAGCTGTGAATAAAAAAAGTGAGGTGGGTGGAGGACAATGATCTGAGAGACTTAGAGGGTATGGCAACATGAAGGAGGTCAGCTAGATATGGCAGGCGAGATTATTGATGGCCTTATATTGGATGCGGTATTAGACAGGGAGCCCGAGGAGTTGTTGCAGGGCTGGAGTGATGTAGTGAGTAGAGGGCGTCCTTCTGATAAAATAGGTGGCAGAGTTCTGGAGAAGCTGTAGTTTTTGTAGTGACTTGTGGAGGAGACCAAGCAGTAGAGAGTTGCAATAATCTATGTGGGAAGGCTGACAAGGCTATGAACAAGGACAGCAGCAGTGTGGAGGGTGAGGGTTGGAGGGAGGCGATTGATTGATGGAACTATTTTTTGTTTTACCTGGGTAAGTGCTTAATGTGTAAGTGCAGCGGCATGCTACACTGCTCAGTCAGTCACTCAGTCAGTCTCAGTCTGACTCTGTACAATGGCTACAGTATATGGCAGAGCGTAAACAAAGTCATGTGTCAAGCTATTTCAGCTCCACAGACAGCCAAAATGTAGTTTGTGATGTTTGTGGAAAAATGTTAAGAAGTTGTGGCAACACAACAAACCTTGCGAAACACTTCACGAAAAACCTCACCACAGGATATGAGGCATATATGGTAAGGTGGACAGATGAGGAGAGCACAGTGTCCTGTCCTGCTGCTGGGGAAAGACAGACTTCCCTGGCAGAGTTCTGTGGTGCTGCAGGCGGGCACTATCCAGGTACAGAGGGAGAAAATGTGGAAATGTAAGCGGTGCTAAGCCGTGTTGCTGTTTTAGTTGTTCAAATTAATTAATTAAACTACAAAATAATATATATATCTATAAAATATATTATTACAACCCCAATTCCAATAAAGTTGGGACGTTGTGTTAAACATAGATAAAAACAGAATACAATGATTTGCAAATCATGTTCAACCTATATTTAATTGAATACACTACAAAGACAAGATATTTAATGATCAAACTGATAACCTTTATTGTTTTTAGCAAATAATCATTAACCTAGAAGTTTATGGCTGCAACACGTTCCAAAAAAGCTGGGACAGGTGGCAAAAAAGACTGCGAAAGTTGAGGAATGTTCATCAAACACCTGTTTGGAACATGCCACAGGTGAACAGGGTAATTGGGAGGGAACAGGTGGGTGCCATGATTGGGTATAAAAGGAGCTTCCCTGAATTGCTCAGTCATTCACAAGTAAAGATGGGGTGAGGTTCACCTCTTTGTGAACAAGTGCGTGAGAAAATAGTCGAACAGTTTAAGGACAATGTTCCTCAACGTACAATTGCAAGGAATTTACGGTTTTCATCATCTACGGTCCATCATATCTTCAAAAGGTTCGGAGAATCTGAAGAAATCACTGCATGTAAGCGGCAAGGCCGAAAACCAACACTGAATGCCCGTGACCTTCGATCCCTCAGGCGGCACCGCATCAAAAACCGACATCAATGTGTAAAGCATATCATCACATGGGCTCAGGCTTCGCTGGGCCCGAGCTCATCTAAGATGGACTGATGCAAAGTGCAAAAGTGTTCTGTGGTCCGAGGAGTCCACATTTCAAATTGTTTTTGGAAATTGTGGACGTCGTGTCCTCCGGGCCAAAGAGGAAAAGAACCATCCGGACTGTTATGGACGCAAAGATCAAAAGCCAGCATCTGTGATGGTATGGGGCTGTGTTAGTGCCAATGCCATGGGTAACTCACACATCTGTGAAGGCACCATTAATGCTTAAAGGCACATACAGGTTTTGGAGAAACATGCTGCCATCCAAGCAATGTCTTTTTCATGGACGCACCTGCTTATTTCAGCAAGACAATGCCAAACCACATTCTACACGTGTTACAACAGCGTGGCTTCGTAGTAAAAGAGTGCGGGTACTAGACTGGCCTGCCTGCAGTCCAGACCTGTCTCCCATTGAAAATGTGTGGCTCATTATGAAGCGTAATATAAGACAACGGAGACCCCGGACTGTTGAACAGCTGAAGCTGTACATCGAGCAAGAATGGGAAAGAATTACACCTACAAAGCTTCAACAATTAGTGTCCTCAGTTCCCAAACATTTATTGAATGTTGTTAAAAGAAAAGGTGATGTAACACAGTGGTAAACATGACCCTGGCCCAGCTTTTTTGGAACGTGTTGCAGCCATAAAATTCTATGTTAATGATTATTTGCTAAAAACAAAGTTGATCAGTTTGAACATTAAATATTTTGTCCTTGTAGTGTATTCAATTAAATATAGGTTGAACATGATTTGCAAATCATTGTATTCTGTTTTTATTTGTTTAACACAACGTCCCAACTTCAGTGGAATTGGGGTTGTAATTACAATCAGTCTAATTTGCTTTTCAGTCTAATTTGCTTTAACTCTAAAATATTTTAAAATGTAGGAATTTATAAACTTCTGCAATTATTATTTGTATATTATTATTCTTTGTAGTTGTCGTAGTATTTTTAATAATAATAAATTAACTAATTAATTTACCAGATACATTAGGTGTATATGCACAATATATCGGTATAGGATTGATATCACCATCTTGAATTTTACTCAGTATCGGATATGAAAGGAAATCATTGGTATCGAACGTCACAACTGTACACATGAAAAAACAGACAGAAAAAAGAAATATTTAAAGGAAAAATATCAAGTGGAATAAAAAGGTATTCTCTATCAATTCATATTTTTAGTGGAAACAATGCTTGTTTTGGAGAGAAAAAAAACAAGGCAGTTAACAGCACTTTAAGCCCTTTAAAATATGCTGTGTGTGTGTTGTGTGTGGTAAGTGAATGAAAAAGAGTGTAGACGGTACAGACGGATCAATACGAGTCAGGAAATAAGGTAGAAAAGGTTATTTACTTGACATTGATCTGTTGTAGCAGCGGTGGTGTTTGCCCTGTTTCTCTTTTGTTAACCTCTAATCCCAAGTATACTCACAAATGACAGGGTGTGTGTGTGTGTGTCTGTGTGGGGTTGGGGGGCGAGAGGGAACGGGGTAGGGGGGAGTCGACTAACAGGTGTGAATTATGGATCCAAGGAGGTCACGGCACCTCTGCTACCGACTGGCGCCTTTACAGCTCCAGACATGAAGAAATGTAGTTAGAAATAAGAACGCAAGGGACACTCTGAAAGCTGTATCATGTAGCGTTTTAATAGCATGTGAGTCTGGTGTTAACGCATGACACAATTTACATGCAGAATTAAGTGTGCCAAGGTCAAAACCAGTATATGGAGGTCAGGATGATTAATGAAAATCCAGAGTGTAGTGTCCATATAAAAAAATTAAAATACAAAATAAATAAATAAAGGAATAAAATCAGGCCAAGTTTGAGAATTTTTCCTCCTTCCAATCAAAGTTAGCAAAAAGGCATGATTATCGTATCTCTAAAAAATGACCCTGAGCGATTATCCTGTGGTGTGATATGTGTTAAATACGATTTTTTTTTCTCCCCGATCTGCTTGGTAAATGGCCAGTCTGACAATTGTATACGTATTTTAAAAAAAAAAAGTCATACTGTATCTTAATGTCTGTGGTGTGCTGTGTGAGCCATCTGGAGTACACTGCCCACTAGAAGATAAGCAGTAAGCTCACACATGGGCGATGTGCAGGGTCTCTCACTATTTAAAAATCAGTAATCGATTTAGACAAGGTGCCCAATCTAAATCTTAAAAATATTCGTTCTGGTTTAAAAGGAGACATTGTAGAGATGTAGTCAATGACAGGATGAGGAGACGAGAACCAGTCATGTCACTTTACTCTCCACATACAAATGGAGTGCTTTTACATCAAACAGCCAACCACTACCTTTGAAGCCAACAACTCTCTTTTACCATCTCCTGTTCCTGGTGAATGTCTCCCTCTTGTGGGTCACCACAACATGTTTGTTTGTCAGTTTAAAATAGTTACCAGGTGTAAATTATGGACATTCTTTCGCCAACAAGCATTTTTACTATCAAGAGTCCTCTAATGTAATTGCATCAGCATATTTTCCCTAAAATTGGTAGATTAAAATGTGTTTATCTACTTTGATGTATTATTTATTTATTTATTATATTACAATTATGTTAAATTATTTATTGTGATAATGAAATAAAACAATATTAGTAAAATGAATATTTTACATACACATTTAAATGTTTTTATTTCTCTGTTATTTTATTAAATAATTGGTTCATTATAATTACATTGATTATCATCCATCCACCCATCCATCCATTCTCTTTACCACTTATCCTCACTAGGGTCGCGGGCGTGCTGGAGCCTATCCCAGCTATCTTTGGGCGGGAGGCAGGATACACCCTGAACTGGTCGCCAGCCAATCGCAGGGCACATAGAAACAAACAACCATTCGGACTCACATTCACACCTACGGGCAATTTAGAGTCTTCAATCAGCCTACCACGCATGTTTTTGGGATGTGGGAGGAAACCGGAGTGCCCAGAGAAAACCCACCCTAGGCACAGGTAAAACATGCAAACTCCACACAGGCGGCGCCAGGATTTGAACCCCGGTCCCCAGAACTGTGAGGCAGATGTGCTAACCAATCGGTCACCGTGCCAGCACATTGATTATCAATAACACGAAATATTACTTTATTGTTAAAATAAATTATTTTACATACACATTGTAACTTTTTTAACCTCATTTATGAATTCCCTGGCCAATTTGTCAATTTAAGGTTAAAAAAAAAAAAAAAAAAAAAAAAAAAATCACATGTCCCTCTGATCTAAGTTATGTCAAGGTTGCCAGCTAAGGTTTAAAACAAACTACTGTACACTTTATTCATTTTAATCATGGATGTATAAACAAGGTGTAGCAGCTATGATTCTGTCTGAATGACATTACGGCAAAGACGCTGGCTGCTACAGTGGGAGCTGGCCGGAGCAGAGCCAACACTTCTGCACATCCATCATGTCTCTTTTTGATACCATGAAGATGGCACAGACTCGATGTGCTGAATGGGGGGAACTATTTGTCCATCCATATGCCAGCGCTTGTAATCGCTTTTTCAGGAGCCCGCCAAGCCTGGCCCTTTGCCAACAAGGGCCACATGTTGCAACAGAACAAAGCCTGGCATATAGTTGCCGCTGATGATTGTGTAGGAATCTGAGAATACAAACTTGTCCGCTTTATGAGGACAGAAACTTCTTACCATTATAAAAGAGATAGTGTAAAAACGATCCAGCATCCATCCATCCATCCATTTTCAACACCGCTTATCCTGGGTAGGGTCACGGGGCACTGGAGCCTATCCCAGCTGACTTCGGGCGAAAGGCGGACTACACCCTGAACTGGTCGCCAGTCAGTCGCAGGGCACATATAGACACGGACAACCATTCGCACCCACATTCACACCGTCACTGAGTTGGAACTGAACCCACGCTGCCTGCACCAAAGTCAGGCGAGTGTACCACTACACCATCAGTGACCGATCCAGCATATTTCTTTAAAAATAAATAAATACATAAAACAATTTACAGCACCATGTTTAAAAAAAGCATTTTCATTTGTCATCAGAACTGACCTATAAAAAACAGTCCACGTGATGTTGCAGAGGCATCTTAACCAGGACAGCCCCACAACATCCAGACCCTTTAGGAACTCCGGGCGAATCTCATCCACACCTGGGGCCTTGCCACCGAGGAGCTTTTTAACCACCTCGGTGACTTCACCTACAGAGAAAGGAGAGATCCGAGAACCCAGACTTTGCTTCCTCATGCGTGTCGGTGGAATTGAGAAGTTCTTCGAAGTATTCTCCCCACCGACTCACAACATCCTGAGTCGAGGTCAGCAGCGCCCCATCCCGACTATACACAGTGTTGATGGTGCACTGTTTCCCCCTCTTGAGACGCCGGATGGTGGACCAGAATTTCCTCGAAGCCGTCCAGAAGTCTCTCTCTATGGCCTCACCGAACTCCTCCCACGCTTGAGTTTTTGTCTCAGTGACCACCAAAGCTGCATTGCGCTTGGTGAGCCGGTACCCATCAGCTGCCTCAGGAGTTCCACAGGCCAAAAAGGCCCGATAGGACTCCTTCTTCAGCTTGACGACATCCCTCACCGCTGTTGTCCACCAACGGGTTCGGGGGTTGCTGCCACGACAGGCACCGACCACCTTACGACCACAGCTCCAGTCAGCCGCCTCAGCAATGGAGGCGGGGAACATGGTCTACTCGGACTCAATGTCCGCGCCTCTCTTCACCTGAGTGTCCAAGACATGTAGGAGCAAGCTCAATGATAAGACCACAACGTGGACCATCGAACTGCGGTCAAGGGTGTCTTGTTGCCAAGTACACGTATGGACACCCTTATGCTTGAACATGGTGTTTGTTACGGACAATCCGTGATGAGCAAAGAAGACCAATAACAGAACACCGCTCGGGTTCTGATCAGGGGGGGCCGTTCCTCCCAATCATGCCGTTCCAGATCTCACTCTCATTGTTCACGTGAGCATTGAAGTCCCCCAGCAGAACGACAGAGTCCCCAGTGGGAGCGCTCTCCACCACCCCCTCCAAGGACTCCAAAAAGTCTGGGTACTCTGAACTGCTGTTTGGTGCATAGACACAAACAATAGTCAGGAACCGACCCCCGACCCGAAGGCGGGGGGAGGCTACCCTCTCGTCCACCGGGGTGAACCCCAATGTACAGGAGCCAGGGGGTGATAAGTATACCCACACCTGCTCGCCACCTCTCACCGTGGGCAACTCCAGAGTGGAAGAGAGTCCAACCCCTCGCAAAAGGACTGGTACTAGAGCCCAAGCTGGGTGTCCGGCTAAATCTAGTCAGAACTTCTTGACATCACACACCAGCTTGGGCTTCTTCCCTGCCAGAGAGGTGATGTTCGCCAAGGTCTCTCCCTGTCTTCGGCCACCGCCCAGCTCCCACAGGTGGTGAGCCCACGTGAAGGGGGACCCATGTTATCCTTTCAGGATGTGCCCTGCTGGGCCCCATGGGTGCATACCCAGCCACCAGGCAGTCGCCTTCGAACTGCACCTCCAGGCCTGGCTCCAGAGGGGGGCCCTGGTGACCTGCGTCTGTGCAAGGGAAAACATCTTCCAATATTTTTGTACATCACAGGGGTCTTTAGAGCCGTGCTTTGTCTAGTCGCTCACCTAAGACCTGTTTGCCATGGGTGACCCTGCCAGAGGCATTAAGCCCCAGACAAGTTAGCTCGTAGGATTATTGGGACACACAAACCCTTCCACCATGATAAGGTGACGGCTCAAGGAGGGGTGTCCTTCAAACGTGTCCGAAAAAGATGAACAAAGCATCAAAGACAAGCCAAGAGCGAAATACTCCTACTTTATTTTAATTTGCTTCATTTATAATTTATATTTTTTATTTTATATTTAAAATCAGAACCATCCTTCAACTGGAACTCAAAGAAAAAACAAGAGCCAACCCCCCCATTCTTGGTTTCAATTAGCTCCATTTGCCACCAGAACTGTCCTTCAAACATGTATTGAGCGAAAGATGAACAGATAATTAAAGAAAACACAACAACTTACTTTTGTTTTAATATGCTACATTTGCCATCAGAATTGTCCTTCAACAGGACCCAAAAGAAAAACAACACCAGATTGCCCTTACTTTGTTGAATTTGTCCCAACTGCCACCAAAACTGTCCATCAACAAAAACTCGTAAGATCCAACTGCCATTACTTTGTTTTAATGTAATTTATTTGCCAGCAGAACTGTCTTTCCAACAAGTGCCAATAGAAAGATGAACAAAGACTCAAAGAGCTGACTGCTTAATTTGCTCTATTTGACAAAAGAATAATGCTTTGAAGATGTACTGAGACCAAACAAAGACCTAAAACGTATACAACTGATGACCCTTACTTTGATTTATTTTTCTCCATTTACTACCAGGATTGTCCTTTTAACATGTACTGATAAAAAAGACAAAGGCTCGAAGAAAGACAAGAGCAGACTGGTCTTACTTTGTTTTAATTTGTTCCATTTGCCACCAGAACTGTCCTTCAAAGATGTAGAGAGAAATACTTTGAAAGAAATTGCCCTTACTTTGTTTTAAATGGCCAAGTCTGACAAACTTGGATTATGAGTGCATTGGTTAGAGCAGATGACAATAAAAAGGTTTATCGTTATTAAACCAGGTCCGCTTAAACATTTAAAAACCCTCACTGTATATGTACAACATGTCACTGATGGCTGTAAAAGATGGCTGAGATTTATGTTTCTGGGGTGAGAGCTTTCTCATAAGTCATTTTTGGTGTGTTTTCATGAAATGCAGTGTTTATTTCTATACACGAGTACTGCAAAGCCTCCTTATACAAATAATCTGAGTTCTAAATTGTATAAGTGGCTCTGACATGCCACATGTTGGACTTGTTTTTGGGGGGGGGGGATTTTTTTGGAGGGGCGCCGGGGGGTGAAATCATGTTGTTTTGAATGACGGGACGTTCCCAAGACCGCTTTTTTGTGGTCCGCCGTAGGGAGTTGGGAAATATTTGGATAACTCTTCAGAAAAGGGGAACTTTGGAGACTACCTCTTTTTTTTATCACTTTAATACTCCTGTTATTTTGTGAGTTAAATTGACCCGTTTTAAGGTTTACAGTCAAGAGAAAATATTTTTCAAATATTCAAAAAATTTAGGATAGAACTTCTGCTGGCTTTATTTTCTTCTTTTAACTCTCGTTAGCACGTATGCCTAACAGTTTTAAGTTTTGGGGTCTGAATCTCTGCTATGGCCTTACTGTGTAGAGGAAAGACTCCACACATTAGGTTAGGTTAATGGAAGACACTAAACTCTCCCTAGGTGTGAATATGAGTGTGAATGGTTGTTTGTGTCTATATGTGCCCTCCCGTTGACTGGTGACCAGCTAATGTCAGCTGAGATAGGCTCCAGCTCACCCGTGACTCCAAAGGCTTCTTTATACAAGTGTGGACGGCGACCGCGCTGACGTCACTGCGGCTGTCCCGTTCGTAGTTTGCCTTTATACTCGAGCGCAACCCACGCGCGCAGTTTTGAAAATGTACTGCAGTTCACCTCCGAGTCGGGGGGTGTCGCTACGGCTGTTATTGGTTAGGACACCACAGAGTGGAGTTTCCTCTGCATGTTTGGGCCATTTCCGGTAGCCGTTTTTACTTTCCTTTCAGTAACAAGGAACAAAGCAACAACAATGGCGACCGTGGAAGTGTCTGTTCGAAGAAATGGACCTAGATGACCAGATCCATCCATCCATTTTCTGAGCCGCTTCTCCGCACTAGGGTCGCAGGCGTGCTGGAGCCTATCCCAGCTGTCATCGGGCAGGAGGCGGGGTACACCCTGAACTGGTTGCCAGCCAATCGCAGGGCACATAGAAACAAACAACCATTCGCACTCACAGTCATGCCGACGGGCAATTTAGAGTCTCCAATTAATGCATGTTTTTGGGATGTGGGAGGAAACCGGAGTGCCCGGAGAAAACCCACGCAGGCACGGGGAGAACATGCAAACTTCACACAGGCGGGGCCGGGGATTGAACCCGGGTCCTCACAACTGTGAGGCTGACGCTCTAACCAGTCGTCCACCGTGCCTAGATGACCAGATGATACATTTAATTATGCTGCAAAATTGATCGAGAAGGCGGCAGCGTAAATGGTATGTAGAACCAAGGGGCACGCTGAGTACGTCATCACAGCATGTGACTAAAACGTACCAATCAAGAGAGATGATCTCCGCGCCTTTGACGCGCAGCAACTATTTTTGCCGCGTACGCGTCAAGCTACGCAGAGGGGCCGCGCGGGGCAATTCGTCGGTCACGTGATGCAATGCGGGCGTTGTCGGCCGCGTGAGTATAAAGAGGCCTTAAAGTTGACAAGCGCTATTGAAAGCGGATGGATCTTTTTAAGGCTTTTAAGAAATGACATTTTCCCCACGCATAAGGCCCACTCACCTAACAAATCCTTTCACACATACAAGGCAGGGTACAAGCTAAATAAACATACATTATTAGTTGATGTGATTCGCCACCTTTACTCGAGGCACAACTGTGTGCTCTAATGGAAACCGTTGCGCTTAACATTCTTGAATTTCATTTAGGTATACAACAGTAAATGTCTGCAGAGACCCAACGTTTATTCTAAGCTATGAATACTTGAGTTAAACACAGGGGTCATGCAACCCGGTAAAAAAAACCAAAAAAACAAAAAAGATACAGTACATATTAGAATACGGTAAAATAGGTGATTGTGGAAGCACTTCCCTGAAATCAGTCCATTGTGTATGCTGGTCGACTCATTTCCAGCAAAGAGGTATACCCACGGGGTGAGTTGACCCTCAACGAGCCAGGAAATGTGTTTTTGTCACCCGGGCTCGGCCGTATCTCACTTTCTAGCGGTGCTTGTCCGACTCAGTCACTCTCAAGCAGCGGGCCAATCTCCCTTTGTAAATAGAGCTATGTTTTATAATTCCCCCCTCTCCCTCGGATGACCGTATCAATAATGCAGAGGTAGCGCATCTGTCCCCAGCCATGAGATTATTTCTCCGATTTGGGCTGACAGTTATGGTAATAGTTTGCAGAACAATCTAGTGGGGCAACAATGAGCGCAGATTACAGCTGTTTTCAGATTAAAGAGACTGCAGAGAGATCCATGATTGATTGTTGGCAAAGAGACAGAGTCATGCGGTTCACCCCCACCACCACCATAACCCCCAATGGCTCTATTTTGCCTCTCTAATCTGGTAATGGAAACATTCCTTTATTTCCTCAAATTCTTGGGGGATTTTATTACATTTCAGCACATTCAGGTGCTCACACTTCAACAAGTTCCTGTCAGAACCAGTTGGGAAAAGTGCTCAAACTATGTACTTATGTAGACGTACACATACTAGTGGGGGGAGACTGATAAAAGTAGAAGTACTGATTCAACTCATTTATTTAAGTAAACTAAAACACAGCAGACTCAAATGTAAAAAGTAAGTTTATTGTTGATAACCTGTCTGAACATTTTAAATTGAGAGTTATTTTGTGGTCAAATTAAATGTTCATTTTTACAATAAAGGTGTTATTGATCCACAACTGCTTGTCTTTGTTTGATCATTTAAGCAGAGGCTAAAGTATATCGTCTGTCTTTTCACTGTTACAGGAGGACGTTTGGTGAATTGGCTGACAGCTCATGCGAGGATTCAAAGGCAGGAGGCTACTTAATGATACAGTAGACTTACATATTTTGCAAGTGACCGTGCTAACAATCTAATTTTTAGTCAAATACTTCCATACTCCAGAGGCACTGCTGCTACTGTAGTTTTCTGTACAATCTCATCACTTGTGGATTTCAGCGAAGTGTCCATGTTGTTAATGCCAAAAAACACAATAGTGTTTAATCAACTTCAAGCTATAACTGTCATCGCGGAGTGATAAAGTCAAAGTGTCAACTAGTCCATTAAACATTTAATTCACCACGAATCATTCATGGAGTCGACAGCATTAAACAAGTCTCTGAAATAAGTTCATGGCTGGAGAATATCTTGTTTCCCTGACGTTTCCCTTCTTTTGCTCGTCGTCTCGTCATCCGCAGAGTAGCAAAAAAAGTGAAGGTAACAAGCTTCTGAGTAAGGAGTAGAACGTTTTTAAATGCATGGAATAAAAAACTCAAACATACAAGTAAATAATCAAGTTACATGCTGATACTTGAAAAATCTCTTTAAGTCCAGTAATGAATTTTTGTGCTTTCTCATGTCCTACCACTGCAAAATACAGCAAACCCCTGACACAGCTGCTCTAAGGTGCATATGCAGTATATCTTAAAGTTTAAAATTTTTTGTTTCTTACAATTTAAAGGTTTCCAGATGTCTTAAACACATGACGTACTTTTGTTAAAGGAATTCAAGAATTAGAGCGCACTTTACACCCTTGTCTTTGACCCCCAGCCTGTTTTGAGGGGGTGGTCCTAACGCATCTGAATGAGCCACCGCTAACCTCCTTCCTCTACTCGTTACCATGACAACTGGCGGCTGAGCTATTTGATAAGATCAGCCTAAAAAAGTAAACGCAAGAGTAAAATAATTGACATTATTTTCACTAATGGAGGCAGAAGTTCAACACCACGCCACCAAAAACACATAGCTGGGAATATCTTCCACAAAAAAGGTCAAGATATACATTCGTGAATAGCGAAATGATTAATGTACATTGGACTTTTAATTTTTTTTTTTTTGCAAAATAATCCAAGAAAAAAATTGATATTTCTAAAAACACTAATGTTGTAGCACACTTTGCATAATAGAAACTTATGTCAAGTTAGTAGAGTTAAAATCCCTTGCAAGGATTCAAATGTAACCTATAAAAAGGCGAACAATAAAAAAGGGGAATAACAGGGCAGTCAGAGAGCTATTTAAAGTGACAGTAAATGGCCTTTTTAGCACTCCAACCATAGCCCCCGCAACCCCCTCCCCCATTTAGGGATGGCATTAGAGACTGCGGAATGACATACATTTTTTATAGCTTCATAAAGTCGTCCGATGACCAGGTCAGCCTTCTCATAACTGGAGAGCAGAATGCTTGAAAAAAGCCATTCATCACGGTGAAAAGGCCTGCTTGTCGGAACGCCGTCAGACATGCACACCGGTCATGGTGCACAAATGCTAATGTACTAGCGCCGTTGCTAATGTCAGGTGACCTTCTCGCATCTATAAGTGGGACCGGCTGATGTGGGGGGCAGATGTGAGAAGACCCCCTTGTCTCCTGCCAAGGTTTCGATGACAAGAACGGAAAATAGCAATGCATGATGACACACTTGCCTTCGATGCGACGAGTCAGGCATTTCTTTTTTTGTTTGTTTAACAATGCAAGGTAATGGCTCAAATGGAAACGTGTGGCAATAAAGGAGTGTGGATATTTTGAGAAGCAGATCAATCACCCGTGCATTTCGGCGACAGACTTTCCACGCTTTGCTTTTTAGCTAGAGGTAAATATGAAAATATAAATATAGTTAGTTAACGAAGAACTAAAACTAAATTTAGTTAGTTGGGGCAGCTGTGGCTCAGTAGGTAGAGCGGGTCGTCCAGTGACCGAAGGGTAGCTGGTCCGAATCCCGGCTCCGACTGTCTGCATGTCGAAGTGTCCTCGGGCAAGACACTGAACCCTAATTTGCTCCCAGTGGGCCTGGCAGCGCCTTGCAGGGCAGCAGTGGCCCATTGGTGTATGAATGTGTGTGTAAATGGGTGAATGTGAGGCTTTGTAAAGGTGCTTTGGCCACTGTGATGGTGTAGATAAAGCGCTATATCGGCAAAGTCCATTTACCATTGAACTATTATTGTAAAACAATAAATACACACTATAAGCTGCATTAGTGCGGCCAGGCGACGCAGCAGCGGCCAGCTGTGCTTCACTGGGTCTGGATTTTTTTTTTTTTTGAAAGCTCACGCATTTTTGATTGGCTCATACATCTGCGATTTTGTGACGCCATTCACCGGTAATTCAAATTTTGAATTGCAGCAAAATTAGTGGCCGACAGTCTGCCACTCATGAAAACTACTTGCCGAACAGTCTCTTGTGAGAATCCGTCTTTTACTGCTCGAATTATTATTATTTTTCGTAAAATTGTTGGTTGAATTCCAAATTGCGCCACTTGAGAGTCGTTCAACATCAGAGGTTTCGCTGCATCACTGCTGGAAATGAACCGCGGCCACGGTAGCGTAATAACGCGGTAACACGGCATGTTTTTTTTTATTTGGCGAGCCAGAAGGACCCCCGGTGTCGAGTTGGAACGCAACCCACAGACAAACCATTAGACCAGTGCATCCCCATTAGTGGGCAATTAGAAACAGCTGGTGGTTTGTCAGCCTGGTAATGGCCTCAAAAGGAGGAGATGCGGAATACAAACACTAGCAACCGTGCGGTGATTTATAAACCGAAAACTGAATTTATTTCCTGAACACTATTTGCAGGCACCATGCATATTATGCAATATTCTATGCAATAATGCAGTATTTAGAATAGAGAAAGCGAAAAGACCAAACGCGAATAGCCACATGGACGGAAAAGTCGTGGATCGCATTTTCATTCATAGAGGCAACACTTTTTTAGTTTCATCTCTTTTTATTAGAAATACCTGAATACATACTTACTCATACTATAAACTAGTCTTAGTCACTTTAGTTAAAGTAACATAAATAATGGAGTGCATTTGTGCAGTTTTAAAACTGAGCATAAAAAATATTGAAAATTACCATTTTGTTTTTTTTACTTGGGAGCAAACAAAGTTTTTTTCAAATATTTTTCAATAAATATTTTTCTAGGTATTTAAATTGCAAATGATATAAATATCGTATGTTGCAATATACACATCACACAAAACAAAACTAGTATTCTTCACTTTTACTACCGCAAACATTGCGGTTTCAAAGACATTAAACACTTTATTTTAGGATTTTGAATTTCATTTTTAAAATCCTAAATATCCCATCCATCTATTTTCCGTACCGCTTATCCTCAGTAGGGTTGCGGGCGTGCTGGAGCCTTTACCAGCTGACTCTGGGCAAGAGGTGGTGTACACCCTGTACTGGTCGCCAGCCAATCGCAGAATCCTAAATATTTATACATGAAATTTATATTCATATGAGTATGTATTTAAATTTGAAAATGGGAAATTTGTTTCCAGTGAGGGTTGGACTCCGCAAAGGCTGCACTTTGTCACAGATTATCTTCATAACATTTCTAGACAGAATTTGTGGCCTCAGTGTTGTGTATCTGTTTTTTCAAGCCAAAATCTTCAAGTCTCGCTGGAGCGGGTCACTGCGTGGGTTTTCTCCGGGTACTCCGGTTTCCTCCCACATCCCAAAAGCATGCATGGTAGTTTAATTGAAGACTCTAAATTGCCTGTCGGTGTGAATGTGTGTGCGAATGGTTGTTTGTTTACATGTGCCCTGCGATTGGCTGGCGACCAGTTCAGGGTGTACCCCGCCTCTCGCCCGAAGTTAGCTGGGATAGGCTCCAGCACGCCCGTGACCCCAGTGAGGATAAGTGGTACAGAAAATAAACGAATGAATGAACGAATCAGTAGAAAAATGTGGAATGTTACAAATGTAGGGAGAATTATAACACATTTTGGTGTTGAATAATGTGACGGAATAATGACTAGCGAAACAATATTTTTTTTTATGTACAATTGTACGGAAGGGTTATAAAGCCCATTTTTCGTAATGTTCTCTTTAAAGTTGAACAAGTTCTGCCTCTTGCTGGCTAAGATAAGTGCTACATGACCTGGACAGGCAGAGAAGATGATGAAGAAAAAGAAGGAGGGTGGGGGTTAGAAGGCGAGCTAGTTTGATCAATTATTGAAGAGGGAAAAAAGCCAGCCTAGGGGAACAAATAGTGTTTCTCGCGGAAGCACGCCATCCCCCTTCCTTGACCCCAGCAGCCCCTGTGTACCTGCAGCCCCCTCCCCACCCCAACCCCATCGTATTAGTGAAATTCTTTTTGATGACATTTTAATATTCTGCTTTGATGACTTTTCAGCCACATTTACTTTCGCGGATCTGGAGCACATCCCCCCCTTGGATGAAATGAAACATGTCAAAACCCATTACAAAAAAATCTAAATTTAAATACCTCAGCTGTGTTAGCGGTAATACACACAACAAGGCCCCCTTCCCCCCGTATCCAAACCCCCCGCCCAAATGCTCCGAGGCTCACAAACACTCATCTGCTTGCTGCCTTGTAATGAGTCTGTTTGATGGCCAAACGATTTGTGGGTCAGCGAGCATACGTTACAGATCCAATTTAACCCCTGATTGCTTATACTCTGGAGGAGCTGGAAAAACGTGTTATTGAAATTTAATACCACATCATTTCTTCTGCCTCCTGTGCAGTGACTAAGGTATGCTTAAATGACTCCTGTGTAAACGGGCGGGAGAGGAACAAGTGAGGGGGAGACCATCCAAAAATGGCAGACAAAAACAAAAGAGGATTTTTTTTTTTACGCATGAGAGTCATGGTGGTCTGCAGGTCTTGTGAAACACAAATCCAATTAGGAGCCCCGAAGGCAACTCAGAGTGCAGCCACTCACTTTACTGCAGTCTTTGGCATCATGTGATATATCAATTTCATAATGCTTTTTAGAGCACTTTGCTGTACACACAATCGTTTTTTGACACATTACATTTTAGTGTGTAATGCATTTCAACACATGTAGTACTTCTTTTATTTATATTAAAATATAGTTTTGCGTTTTTATAAAAAAGGCAGAGGAGGCGCTGCAGAAGTGATTTTTTATTTTTTTATTTAAAAAAAAAAAAAGCAATAATCTTGTTAATATAGATATTATTATTACTATTAGCAGTAGTAGTAGTATAAATTTCCACTCTGAGGATCAATAAAAAGATCGGCATTGTGATTGAATGGGTAGCACATCTGCCTCACAGTTCTGAGGACCGGGGTTCAAATCCCGACCCCGCCTGTGTGGAGTTTGCATGTTCTCCCTGTGCCCGCGTAGGTTTTCTCCGGGTACTTTCGTTTCTTCCCACATCCCAAAAACATGCATAATAGGTTAATTGAAGACTCTAAATTGTCTGTAGGTGCGAATGGTTGTTTGTTTATATGTGCCCGGCGACCAATTCAGGGTGAACGCCGTCTCTCAGCTGGAATAGGCTCCAGCACGCCGGCAAAAGAGGATCAGCGGTGTGGAAAATGGATGGATCAATAAAAGATATTTTCTCCTTTCTTCTACTCTTGACCAAATGTGCAAATATTTTTACCATTATTTATATTTATATTGTAAAATCCATATTTCATGTTATATTATTAATAATATATTTCATATGATAACATTTCTAATAGTTCCCCTATTATTATTCACTTTAGTTAGACGATGATAGTGTATTTGTGAAAGATGAAATCTGAGCATAAAAATGACAAAAAGTTTTTGTACTTACATTTATATCTTGTACTTTGTTTATGCTTCAGTATTCTTAAATGTGTGTTAAATATTTATTTTTCCATATTATTATAACATTGTTATATTGAAACATTTTAGATTTGTCAAATTTTCTACCTCCTGTTTGTACTCCACATCTAAACATTTATATTTATTTTGAATACTTTATGATTCTCAAAAGAATTACAGTAAGCAGTGCATTTTAATTTACATTTTACTTGCAGTATTTACAAAACTTACATACTTAAAATATTGCACCGATTATCATTCAGTGTTGTTAAAGATAATCAGAATGACTTTATAGTTTTATACTCACGATCAGAGAAGTCAGACATTTTGATAACTGGAAGAGTAACTTTTTTCCTCATTTGTACCCTTCAGTCACATAATATTTTTATTGCATGTCATTACCAAACGACTTGTAGTGTTAATATGTTTAAAGATTTTTCTGTAAAAACTTGATAATCATATAAAAATGTTGTACAGGACTAGCCGGCTAAAAGAAAAATGTAAGCTAACGCTACAGCATAGCACAGTTAGCTAAAAACTTTTAAATGTCTTTACCATCACAAGATTGATGAATTTTTAATCAATATGCCATTTTGGCGGTAATGACATTTCTCTATGATATCTGACAAAAAGACCAAATAATAATAATTTAAAAAATATATCTTAAATCAATATATATGGACATGAACAGATTCTGACTCACAGAAAGATGACAATTAAGGTAAGGTCGGTATATATAGTTTTTGTGACATTTTATTTTTGAGAAAAACAAAAATCAAAAGTGCCCGAAATCAAATAAACACCTATATACATCAGTTAAATCGACAAATATGATTTTGCTTTTTGCATCTAGCGCCTTCCGGTCTTCGACTCTATCCAGCGCTGTGACGTCACACGAGCCAAATAGCCAGTTCATTTGGCGTTGTGTGCTATTGTTCCATGCTGTTGTTCCCATCCTTGTATTGTTGTTGTATGATTTAGCGATGTCACGATGGTTTATTGTGTGGCATTTGGTTGTACAAATGGTTCAGGTAGGTTTTTTTTTTTTGGCTTTCCAAGTAAAAAAGGAATACGTGACCAGTGGGTAGGGAAAGTCAATTGACAGGGGAATAAATGTGGTCAGCTACGGGTGCCTTGAAAGCATTCCCAACTCTGTGCTGATCACTTCGACCTGGAGTGTTTTGAGAAAGACTTAGCAGAAAGCATTGGATACACAGGCGTAGTTAGGTCGGGGCTGAAACCAGCTGCGGTGCCAACTACTTTTCCTACGGCCATCGGGACAACAGAACTAAATTTTGCAGCCACCACAGTGCCGCGGCAAAGCGGTGCAGACAAGAGGTGAGGATTTCCTTGCATATACCTACGACTCTATTATGGTTACTATGCACTGGGCAGTAGGAAAATAATAACCACACAGTACTTTTCAGTAATGTCGTCTGTACTTTTGCTTATATGACAACCCAACAGACACGGCAAAGACGTTCTGTGCGGCGTGTTATAACGCTACTCGAGCGAGGGGCACACAATATATAGGAATACTGCATACTATGTAAAAGTGTGTGCCGTGTCACTGAAACATATATGAATATATAATACGTATAGTCGTGCTAAAAAATATTGGCACCCCTGGGGTGCCGTTATTTCAAGCCATGAGTGTATAAAAAGACATGCTTTTGACATACCGTCACATCGAGCTAGTGGCCACTCTCTTTTTCTGTTGTACAGCGGCTACTTGGCTGCTAATCGTCGTCACTGTTCCAACCTCCTGATCAGCTCGTACGGTTTGACGATGTCAAGTTCAGTGGGGTGCTCCTGTACGCAGGGGAGGAGCCAGAGGGGAGGCCGGGGTAGCACTGGACCCCCCTGAAATCTGATTGGAGCCCCCAGGTGCAGCCCCAGATGATTGATATCACGGCACCGCACGTCTTGTCGTTTGCATTTTGAAATCTGTGACGCCTTTTGACTGCTAATCCCTCCTGTACAGTAGTTGGCGCTATGTATCACAAGGAGTTGTAATCCACATTTATTAGGAGAAGAAGAAGAATCGCAACAGAAGTAGAGGATTTGCCCTGAGATATATATATATATATATATATATATATATATATATATATATATATATATATATATACATATACATATATATACATATACATATATACATACATACATATATATACATACACATATATACATATATATATATATATATATATATATATATACACATATAGGTGTGAATGTGAGTGTGAATGGTTGTTTGTTTGTATGTGCCCTGGTGAGGAGAAGCGGCTCAGAAAATGGATGGATGGATGGATATACACACACACATACATATATATATATATATATATATATATATATATATATATATATATGTGTGTGTGTGAGAGAGAGAGAGTATGTGTGTGTGCGTGTGTGTGTGAGTGGATAACTGTGTGAGTGGGTTACTCTGTGAATATTGAAAAATTGTCGCAGTTGTGTTTCTGTGTACGTCATATTGTAAACATTGTTAATAAACTTTATTTTATGCGTACAAACCTCATCTTCTGTGTACATTGCAACATTTAGCGACTCGGTTTGCAATTCATTGGTCGAGAAACAAATTGTCTGTGGACCCCTTGAAATAGCCAAGGCCACCCCCTGGATTCCCCGAGGATAAAAGTCTAGCTCCGCCACTGCCTGTACGTAGAAATCCTCCTCCTCCTCCTATTCCAACACATTGCTCGCCATTGCGTATAGAATGTAGCGCGCTGTGTTCGTCAATTGCTATGTCACTTCCGGTAGCCCTTGCGGTGGCTAGAATAACCGCACTCCGGTGTCTCGAGCTTCTGGTATGTTCGGGGAGGCCTCAATATGCATAATAAAAACCAAATTTTTAGCTAAATTAGTGGAATACTTGCTGGAAGTTATGTGCATGAATTACATAACATATAGACAATGCAAATATGAATATTAACTGACGCATAACATCTTTGTCATCTGACCTTTAAACAGTTTTTATTGTATTGTTCTGATTAAGAGTTTGAAATTCCAACTATCGATGTTATAAATTTGACATTTATAATACATTTTTATGTATTTATATTAGTATTATCTGCATGCATTGAAGTAATATAATGTATTTGTCAAGATGAAAAGTGAGCATAAAAAGAAAACAAATATACTGTATATAAAATACATTTTTGACCGTGCTATGAAGAAGCATTAGCATGAGGATGGTTAATGGGGTTAATGCAGCAAACACCAAATCAGTCTCATCTAAATAAGGATCTACTGAAAAGCGACAGCATTCCATTAATAGTCCCAGAAACACACAAAATTCTATTCCAGCAAAGGTGAAATCCCATGCTGGTGCGGAGGCTAATTGAAAGTTCAATTGAGCAACGTGCAGGCTTGTGTGGCCCAGATTTACACTAATGCTGCCCAACACAAACACACACACAAACACATGCTTACTCTACATATTTATATTAAACTTAATAGTCTGTTACATTGCACCTTAACCTCGGCTCTCATACATGATTACCTTCTGATTTCCTTGCAAAATGGCACATAAACACGGGCAGGGTTTTATCAGCGTGTCACCGAGTTTGTTTCCGGTGGCGGCCCCCGCACCTAAACCCCCTGCCCCCTTCTAAGTGCTTGGTAAATTTGTTGCACTGACGGCCGATTTATTTGCTTCATGTTCGCCAGGGAGCGGCATGGTGGACGACTGGTTAGAGCGTCTGCCTCACAGTGCTGAGGACCGGGGTTCAATCCCCGACCCCCCCCCCCCCCCCCCCCACATCCCAAAAACATGGATGGAAGGTTCATTGGCGACTCTAAATTGCCCGTAGGTGTGACTGTGAGTGCGAATGGTTGTTTGTTTGTATGTGGCCTGCGATTGGCTGGCAACCAGTTCAGGGTGTACCCCGCCTCCTGCCCGATGATAGCTGGGATAGGCTCCAGCACGCCCGCGACCCTAGTGAGGAGAAGCGGCTCAGAAAATGGATGGATGGATGTTTGCCAGGGAATTCGACAAACATTTGGCATGGCTACTTCCAGTACATTAGAATGAGTAGCATTATAGAGTTAGAGAGTGTTATACAGTGCTCCTGTGCTATACTGGTATATCTTTCGCACTCCCGCAATATCGTGGATATAAGTGATCGTTTTAATGGGGTATTTCAGTACAGTGAACCCCCGCTATTTTGTGGTTCATATTTTGTGCCCCAACTATAGCAAAGTTTTAAAGAAGAGAGAATATATGCCTGGCTGTGAGAATTGTTGTATGCTTGGTTTGGATGCAATCCATGTGTGCTGACATAGAAGTTGTTTAAATTTTTACAATTACCATTAGGAGTGTCCCAATTCGATTTTTGAGATAAGAAATCGGTCCGATATCAGCAAAAAAAAAAAAAAAAAAAAAAACAAGGATGGGACAAAATCTAAAACTTCCAATTTTACCACTGTTATACAAACAGTTCATTCCATGCTCCTCTCCAGCAGTGCCTGGATGGCATGCAGAGCCCACGTGATCACAAGTTGCTAAGGTGTTAACATAGTAGCAAGGAGTAAGAAAGAATGTTACAGGCACAAAGTTTTTTATTCTTCATTGTTGTTCACAAAACTCACTAGCTCAAAGCTCACACACAATGAATGAAAAACACCATTGACGAGCTAACGAAAATTAGCACTGCCTTCGTGGCACATAGTTATATGTCAAAATAATGAATATTGGTACACAAACGCTCGATAACCACATACAAACAGGCAATACAACAATACTCTCTGGCATATATTCTTCAAACTATGTGAAAAACGACTTATAATAACAATATTCGATCGTGACTCATACTTTCTTTGCGACTGCAAGGGTATATCTCATTGCGTGTATCACACTGCCCCTCAGAGGCCAAGACGTGCACAGCAGGAACAGCGTCTGTCCATAAACTAAGCCCCAGTTGCATCAAGTTCAAAAGTGTATTGCCAGACATGTGGAGAAGGAAAATGCTGTTCCCATCATATAGTGGCATTAAAAATATAAGAATAATAAACTGAACTGAGGTTGAATTGTAATTTTGCACTTTAAAAGTATAATTTGTATTTATTTATTGAGATTATTTTTGTATGCTTTTCTAATGTATTTTTTTAATTTACTCTATTCAAATGTAGAATATGCTTATGTTTATGTTAAGGAGTGGTTATGTTGCAATTTAAATATATATTTTTGTTACTGGTTATATTCAAGTTATTTTTCAGGATTTCCTAGTATAATTTTTACTTATTTTATTTTATTGTATTACGTTCTTATTTTTAAAATTATTTTATGTAACCCATTGCTTAATAATAAATGGTTCCGTTTTTCTCATACCTACTGTTGCTAATTATTGTTCTCTGTTTGAGTAATATCACTTCATCAAGCCTTTTCTAACATTCCATACTACAACATAAGTAAAGTATGTGTGTTTATTGCTGATATTGGATCGGACCGATAGCGATATCAGACAAAATTTGAGGCGGCAATATCGGATCAAAAGTTGGATTGGGACATCCCTAATTATCGTGACATATATGCTAACATCTGTTAGCCTGTCAATATATGTCAGTCAGGATTAAGCTAGCGGACTTTCATTAGGCAAGAGTATACGTTTGGCGGCCATGTTGAAAGTGTCTCCATTCCATTAAAGGCAATGTATTGACAAATGGTAGCCATGCTGAACGTGGCAACATTTTCAGGCGTTTTGGCGTGGGGGCCAAGATCCCAGGAGTTCTATCTATTGTCGAACAGAGTTCTACGCACACGCACACGCACACGCACGCACACACACACATACAAACAGAGAGAGAGAGAGAGAGAGAGAGAGAAAGAGAGAGAGAAGCATTGCATGGGGAGCATTTATATATATATATATATATATATATATATATCTCATATATATATATATTTATATATATATATATGAGATGTCTCTGGAGTTGTACTGCAGTCTGGAACATGCTATTTTTGCTACAGTAACTGTTTTTTTTGTCAAGCCGAACAGTCTATGGCATCTAATCTGAGCCCCCCCCCCCCCCCCGTCCACCCATTATTACATCGAGGTTCCACTAAATATGAAGAACAATGCAACAATTTTGGTTTCCTCGAAGTGATGTTATACAAATGTCTATTATTTCTTGACAGTGTGAGAGTGAGAACAGGTACTAAGGAATACTTTTAATAATTTTAAGCATGTTTTAATTAGTTTAAATGTATTTAAAGTGTGTGGAAATGGTAAAACAAAAAAAACAGACAAAAATCACAAGTTGTCATAAAATTTTTAGCTATCGCAGGTGGGTTCTGGAACGTATTCCCCATTATAGACAGTAAAATACCGAACACTAACCCTAACGATGCCTAGCCCTAAGACTCCTCTCTAGTATAATGACTCATATCAATAAACATCTAATGTAGCATATTTGGACAATATTTAATGCGTATAAACCTTTTTTTGTAACATATTTACACCATATTTACTGTCCAAACACCTCAAATGTACCATATTCATCATATTTAATTTCTATACACCTCTAATGTACCATATTTACATTATATTTAATGTCTGTAGCCCTATTTTGGACCATATTTAGATCATAATTAATTGTCTAAGCAGCATCCATTCCAATAATTACAATCCATACTAATAATTATCAGAATTACAATAACAACAATAAATAAATACAGATGGGATGGGACTATACAGCAAAGCAGGCGTCCCTCACTACCACTTCAACCCCTTAAATACACACTCGCCATTCTGCTGGGCTCTTGACTTACAAATTGCTGCTCTGGACTGGCTTCATAGAGAGAAGGAAAAGAAA